>NC_042969.1:86584809-86617309 GCF_901001165.1 Salmo trutta | reverse complement strand
GAACCAGGGCATGTTACATTCTACCAGCCTCTAGAACCAGCGTGTTACATTCTACCAGCCTCTAGAACCAGCGTGTTCCATTCTACCAGCCTCTAGAACCAGCGTGTTCCATTCTACCAGCCTCTAGAACCAGCGTGTTCCATTCTACCAGCCTCTAGAACCAGGGCGCGTTACATTCTACCAACCTCTAGAACCAGCGTGTTACATTCTACCAACCTCTAGAACCAGGGCGCGTTACATTCTACCTCTAGAACCGGCTACGTGTTACATTCTACCAACCTCTAGAACCGGCTACGTGTTACATTCTACCAGCCTCTAGAACCGGCGTGTTACATGCTACCAGCCTCTAGAACCGGCGCGTTACATTCTACCAGCCTCTAGAACCGGCGCGTTACATTCTACCAGCCTCTAGAACCGGCGCGTTACATTCTACCAGCCTCTAGAACCGGCGCGTTACATTCTACCAGCCTCTAGAACTGGCGCGTTACATTCTACCAGCCTCTAGAACCGGCGCGTTACATTCTACCAGCCTCTAGAACCAACTACGTGTCACATTCTACCAACCTCTAGAACCAGGGCTCGTTACATTCTACCAGCCTCTAGAACCGGTGTGTTACATTCTACCAATCTCTAGAACCGGCGTGTTACATTCTACCAACCTCTAGAACCGGCGTGTTACATTCTACCAACCTCTAGAACCGGCGTGTTACATTCTACCAGCCTCTAGAACCGGCGCGTTACATTCTACCAGCCTCTAGAACCAGGGCGTGTTACATTCTACCAACCTCTAGAACCAGGGCGTGTTACATTCTACCAGCCTCTAGAACCAACTACGTGTCACATTCTACCAACCTCTAGAACCAGGGCGTGTTACATTCTACCAGCCTCTAGAACCAACTACGTGTCACATTCTACCAACCTCTAGAACCAGGGCGCGTTACATTCTACCAGCCTCTAGAACCAGCGTGTTACATTCTACCAGCCTCTAGAACCAGCGTGTTCCATTCTACCAGCCTCTAGAACCAGCGTGTTCCATTCTACCAGCCTCTAGAACCAGCGTGTTCCATTCTACCAGCCTCTAGAACCAGCGTGTTCCATTCTACCAGCCTCTAGAACCGGCGTGGGTGAAAGTATAGGAGGTTCTCACCTGTCTGTGTTGGAGAGGAGAGGGAAGTGGGGGAGCCTGGGACAGGGATCTCAAACGCACACAGGAAGCCGTTTACTGACAGACGCACCTTCTGGTTATCCTGAGGGAAGTTCTACCAGACACACACACACACACAATTACTACTCTGTGTTGCACTTGTAGTGTGCACATCAGTGTGTGTATGTGTGTACATCAGTGTGTGTGTGTGTGTGTGTGTGTGTGTGTGTGTGTGTACATCAGTGTGTGTGTGTGTGTGTGTGTGTGTACATCAGTGTGTGTGTGTACATCAGTGTGTGTGTGTGTGTGTGTGTGTGTACATCAGTGTGTGTGTGTGTGTGTACATCAGTGTGTGTGTGTACATCAGTGTGTGTGTGTGTGTGTGTGTGTGTACCTTGATGTTGGAGGTGTGGACCTCAGCCAGTAATATCTGTTCTGGTTTCAGACTACACAGTTCACTCAGCTGTTTCTTCAGACCGATGTACTTGTCATCTATGTTGAGCCTCAGGCCGAACCGTACAGGGGTAGAACCATCCAGCATAATGACTGACAGACAGACAGAGAGACAGACAGAGAGACAGACAGACAGACAGACAGAGAGAGACAGAGAGCGACAGAGAGCGACAGACAGACAGACAGAGAGCGACAGAGAGAGCGACAGACAGACAGAGAGAGCGACACAGAGAGAGAGAGACAGACAGACAGAGAGAGTGACAGAGAGAGAGAGAGAGAGAGAGACAGACAGACAGAGAGACAGACAGACAGAGCGACAGAGAGAGAGAGAGACACAGACAGACAGAGCGACAGAGAGAGAGAGAGACACAGACAGACAGAGCGACAGAGAGAGAGAGAGAGACACAGACAGACAGAGCGACAGAGCGACAGACAGAGCGACAGACAGAGCGACAGACAGAGCGACAGACAGAGCGACAGACAGAGCGACAGACAGAGAGACAGAGACAGAGAGACAGAGAGACAGAGAGACAGAGAGACAGAGAGACAGAGAGACAGAGAGAGGAAATGTAGTCACTTCAGGAATTGAATATTTCCCATTGACTATTATTGTCTATGAGGACATGCTTTGCTGATTTTGACTGTCCTCTCTCCAGACCCGCACCATTCCAGGGTAAAGAAGCGTGCAGGAAAATTCATTGCTGACCCCTCCCACCTGTTAGTACAAAAACTCTCCTCTGTTCAGGTTAATGAAAACCAAAACCAAAGTCACCAACCGGCAATCTGCTCCACAGAGATCAAACCCTCCTCCGCCCCTTTACAGGAACCTGTTCCCTTCATCAGGGTATTTAGTCCCAGTTCCTCACCAGTGATCTCCAGGTGCATGGAGCTGTCCATGGGGAGGGGTAAAGACAGGAAGTTGAAGGGGTCGAAGCGGGCGCTGATGTGACCACACGTCTTACACTTGACCTGGGACTTGAGCTGGCCGTGGAACAGATCCACCACGATGGACCGGTTCCTCCGCAAGTGGTTCTCCCACGCCTGTCGAGGAACACACACGGAACCATAGACGGAACGTAAAACACACACACAGCACTAATCCTGCTAATCCCTCGTAGGATCGATCACACACACACACACACACACACACACACACACACACACACACACACACACACACACACACACACACACACACACTTTTATCCTCTGTCCATAACCTGTACACCAATACACACGCCACAGGTTATCCACTCTTTAAGAAATGTTTAGTGGATGGTTCAACTTTTGACTCTGTCCTCTCTCCTGGTCTCTAGGGACCTAAGATGGACTGGCATCTCCCCTGGTCTCTAGTCACCTAAGATGGACTGTCCTCTCTCCTGGTCTCTAGGGACCTAAGATGGACTGTCCTCTCTCCTGGTCTCTAGGGACCTAAGATGGACTGTCCTCTCTCCTGGTCTCTAGGGACCTAAGATGGACTGTCCTCTCTCCTGGTCTCTAGGGACCTAAGATGGACTGTCCTCTCTCCTGGTCTCTAGTCACCTAAGATGGACTGTCCTCTCTCCTCTCTCCTGGTCTCTAGTCACCTAAGATGGACTGTCCTCTCTCCTGGTCTCTAGTCACCTAAGATGGACTGTCCTCTCTCCTGGTCTCTAGTCACCTAAGATGGACTGTCCTCTCTCCTGGTCTCTAGGGACCTAAGATGGACTGTCCTCTCTCCTGGTCTCTAGTCACCTAAGATGGACTGTCCTCTCCCCTGGTCTCTAAGGACCTAAGATGGACTGTCCTCTCTCCTGGTCTCTAGTCACCTAAGATGGACTGTCCTCTCTCCTGGTCTCTAGGGACCTAAGATGGAATGTCCTCTCTCCTGGTCTCTAGGGACCTAAGATGGACTGTCCTCTCTCCTGGTCTCTAGTCACCTAAGATGGACTGTCCTCTCTCCTGGTCTCTAGGGACCTAAGATGGACTGTCCTCTCTCCTGGTCTCTAGGGACCTAAGATGGACTGTCCTCTCTCCTGGTCTCTAGGGACCTAAGATGGACTGTCCTCTCTCCTGGTCTCTAGGGACCTAAGATGGACTGTCCTCAGAATGAGGGCAACTGAATGAGGGCAACTGAATGAGGGCAACTGAAGGCCCTCTGATCAATTTCCCCCACAACATTTATTGGGGAACTCTCTCAGGGAAAATAAAGGTTAATTGACTATACATGTTGGTTGATAGGCTGTGTGTGTAGATGCCTGTGTGTACGTGTGTGTGTGTTTGATTGGTTTTGTTGATTGAACTCTGACCTCTGAAGCGACCTCCCAGTCGGGTCGTCCGTTGCTGTCCTTCAGCTCTACGTAGGGTTTCTCATGCACCCTGTTCAGGTCCTCATGGAGCCCGTCCAATAGGAAGGCCAGAAGCTCCTGACTGTCCTGCTGCTGGAAGCCATTGAAACGCGGGGCGTACTTCGCTATCGTCCACTACAGGGGGCGGTAGTGAGAACCACAGTCAACACAAACAGACCAATTCTGATATTTTTTTCCACAAATTGGTCTTTTGACAAAACACATCAGATCTTTAAGAGCCGATCCGATTGGTCAAAAGACCAATTAGTGAAATAAAATATCCGAATTGGGCTGTTCTGTGTAAACGCAGCCATATGGAGTAAGTTAAGGCCATAGTACAAGCTATCGTCCACCACAGGGTGGAGAATGGAAACACAAAGTTAGAGGTAACAGTAGCGCAGACATAACCACATATTAGTCAATTAATCAATAAGGCCAGAGTAAAAAAATAAAGAAAATTGGGCAAGCTATCATCCAATACAGAGGGGAGGATGAGCAGTGTCTTCTGTAAGTACACTGAGTAGCCAACCAGGAGACTTCTGATTGATATCTATGTTGGTGGCCTCTGGTACATTCACATGTTTTATTTCACCTTTATTTAACCAGGTAGGCCAGTTGAGAACAAGTTCTCATTTACAACTGCGACCTGACCAAGATAAAGCAATGCAGATTCGACACATACAACAACACAGAGTTACACATGGAATAAACAAACATACAATCAATAATACAGTAGAAAACAAAAGTCTATATACAGTGTGTGCAAATGAGGTAAGATAAGGGAGGTAAGGCAATAAATAGGCCATGGTGGCAAAATAATTACAATATAGCAATTAAACACTGGAATGGTAGATGTGCAGAAGATGAGCGTGCAAGTAGAGATACTGGGGTGCAAAGGAGCAATATAAATAAATAAATACAGTATGGGGATGAGGAAGTTGGATGGGTTATTTACAGATGGGCTATGTACAGGTGCAGTGAGCTGCTCTGACACCTGTAGGTCTGTTCATTGATGACTTGATACCATCTGAAATACACAGCGAAATGATGGAATACTTTAACGACTTTACCTCCCAGATTGGAACAAATTGTTCTGGTATAGAGTAGAAATTGATACGACTTTTACAATTTAAAATGACTGAAAATGTATGAATTCAGTGTGTTGTTTTGGATATGGTCTAGGTCTATGAGATCAGGACTATTTTCTAAGTAAGAGAACATTAAACATTAAACCTTTCTTTTCTTGAGATTAAAGTCATATTTACAGTTTTACTGCGAGATATGAATTGCCACAATGATGTTTGTTGTTCAAATTATGTTTATTGGCTCTGCTGCTGTGGGCACTTACAGTATGGAAACCATAGTGTCATTTGGGTCAACTATACTTTTAACAGTTTGGTCTGTCAATCCATCAAATCCTAAGAATTAAAAGTTGTGTGCTGTCAAGTAAACATGGATTCCCTGTTGAGAAACAATATAGAATTGCTGGAAAATGTAAAAACTGTTCAGGGGGAGGACCCCCAGACCCCCCTGCCAGATTGTTTAAAAGTGGGGGTGCACGAAGTCCAGTGCACAATGAACAGACCTACAGGTGTGATTGAAGAATGAAGCAGGTGTAAAACATGGGCTTTGCTTCACAGAAAGCAACAGTTGACTAGTCCATCGTCGACACTTTAAATCAAAATCAGTAGGCCAATATCAATGTTTTTAATAATACCATAGAAGTACAAGGGCTCCCGAGTGGCGCAAGCGGTCTAAGGCACTGCATCTCAGTGCTAGAGGCGTCACTACAGACCCTGGTTCGATTCCAGGCTGTATCACAACTGGCCAAGATTGGGAGTCCCATAGGACGGCGCACAATTGGCCCAGCGTCGTCCGGGTTAGGGTTTGGCCGGGGTAGGCCGGCATTGTAAATAATAATTTGTTTTTAACTCACTTGCTTAGCTGAATAAAAATAATATATAAAATCACGACATTAGCTTTTAAAATCACGACATTAGCTTTTAAAATCACGACATTAGCTTTTAAAATCACGACATTAGCTTTTAAAATCACGACATTAGCTTTTAAAATCACGACATTAGCTTTTCGAACCTTTAAAATCGGTATTCTTTTTATCATATTTTGGACCACAATGAGGATCTCCTCTACCTACTGTTCCGGCAGCGAGGATGCGCCATCGGCAGCGAGGACGCGCCATCGGCAGCGAGGACCCGCCATCGGCAGCGAGGACCCGCCATCGGCAGCGAGGACCCGCCATCGGCAGCGAGGACCCGCCATCGGCAGCGAGGACTCGGCAGCGAGGACTCGGCAGCGAGGACGCGCCGCCATCGGCAGTGAGGACTCGCCATCTGCAGTGAGGACTCGCCATCTGCAGTGAGGACTCGGCAGTGAGGACTCGCCATCGGCAGTGAGGACTCGGCAGTGAGGACGACCCATCGGCAGTGAGGACGCGCCATCGGCAGTGAGGACGCGCCATCGGCAGTGAGGACTCGCCATCGGCAGTGAGGACTCGTCATCGGCAGTGAGGACTCGGCAGTGAGGACTCGCCATCGGCAGTGAGGACTCGGCAGTGAGGACGCGCCATCGGCAGTGAGGACGCGCCATCGGCAGTGAGGACGCGCCATCTGCAGTGAGGACTCGGCAGTGAGGACGCGCCATCGGCAGTGAGGACGCGCCATCGGCAGTGAGGACGCGCCATCGGCAGTGAGGACGCGCCATCGGCAGTGAGGACGCGCCATCTGCAGTGAGGACTCGCCATCGGCAGTGAGGACTCGGCAGTGAGGACGCGCCATCGGCAGTGAGGACTCGGCAGTGAGGACGCGTCATCGGCAGTGAGGACGCGCCATCGGCAGTGAGGACTCGGCAGTGAGGACGCGCCATCGGCAGTGAGGACGCGCCATCGGCAGTGAGGACGCGCCATCGGCAGTGAGGACTCGCCATCGGCAGTGAGGACGCGCCATCGGCAGTGAGGACTCGGCATCAGCAGTGAGTGTTCTCAGAATGTATCTGCAGATAATCATAAAAAAGCAGTAGTAGCCTACCAGCATGCAAATTAGGGAGTCATATGAACGGCTCTCTGACCAAATGCCATTTGGTTCCGTTCACCTAGAAGATCCGTTCAGAAAGAGCCGTTTACGAAAAGCTTCACGGACGACTCACGGACGAGTCACGGACGAGTCACTACGTGGACTTTGTGAATCGTAAGAAAATACAGACAAGGTCTTTGGTTTTACTTTCCTGATGGAGATACCGTGTCGTTAAATGTCCATTGTAATGATTAATGAATAGCAAAAAGGCGTATAGGAGATTGACTTTATTCAGCCAGTTAGACACTTTTTATAAACTAGTCAACACTTGCTGTTCGGACACCACGACTGTGGCCTATGAAGAACGCAAAAGAAAATAAATTAATGTGTCAGAAAACAACAATTAGGCTAAGAGGGTCGACTCGTCGTCAAACAACAGAGGGGGTCCGACTCGTCGTCAAACAACAGAGGGGGTCCGACTCGTCGTCAAACAACAGAGGGGGTCCGACTCGTCGTCAAACAACAGAGGGGGTCCGACTCGTCGTCAAACAACAGAGGGGGTCCGACTCGTCGTCAAACAACAGAGGGGGTCCGACTCGTCGTCAAACAACAGAGGGGGTCCGACTCGTCGTCAAACAACAGAGGGGGTCCAACTCGTCGTCAAACAACAGAGGGGGTCCGACTCGTCGTCAAACAACAGAGGGGGTCCGACTCGTCGTCAAACAACAGAGGGGTCGACTCGTCGTCAAACAACAGAGGGGTCGACTCGTCGTCAAACAACAGAGGGGTCGACTCGTCGTCAAACAACAGAGGGGTCGACTCGTCGTCAAACAACGGGGGCCGACTCGTCGTCAAACAACGGGGGCCGACTCGTCGTCAAACAACAGAGGGGTCGACTCGTCGTCAAACAACAGAGGGGTCGACTCGTCGTCAAACAACAGAGGGGCCGACTCGTCGTCAAACAACAGAGGGGTCGACTCGTCGTCAAACAACAGAGGGGTCGACTCGTCGTCAAACAACAGAGGGGTCGACTCGTCGTTACCACTTACATGATAAAGAAGCATCATGCTCTCTCTCCTCCTTCCATGAAAATACATTTAACGCACAAACAATAACACCGGTACAGGAGAGAGAGAGGCGGGACAGACAGCAGACTGACAAACCAGTAGCTACCCTGTCATCGCTGGCTTTCTGACTGACAGGCGCCTGTCCTATCAGCAGAACACTGGAAGATGCATCCTGTTCATTCTAGAGACAGAGGGCTATCAAGACGTTCCTGACTAGAAGAATTTAAACTTTTTTTTAATATATATATATATATATGAAAAGAAGTCTAATTAATTCATGAAGTGGAAAAAAAAGTAGCCGGCTGACAAGCGGATGATCGGCACTTAGAGAAAACACTGAATGAGACAACCACATAGCAGTCAATTCATTCATATCACATATGGAGACATTAAGGCCATAGCACAGGAAGTAAGGAAATC
Organism: Salmo trutta; assembly: GCF_901001165.1. Lineage (NCBI taxonomy): Eukaryota > Metazoa > Chordata > Actinopteri > Salmoniformes > Salmonidae > Salmo > Salmo trutta. Next base: position 86,608,869 of record NC_042969.1, on the reverse strand, counting down.
ACATCCACGTCAGGATTTATAAACCCACCCTGAGTTTGAGAGGAGCAACATTCCTCTGTGTTCCACTCCACAGCTCCATCAGCAAGTCTCCGTAGCATTTAGCCATGTGACCTCGCATCCCGATGGGGTTGGTTCTGGACACACAACAACAAGTCAGTAATGCTGTCCTACAAGCTGTACACCTTTTCACAGACGCACACAGGGACAGACACACACACACACAGGTACAGAGACACACACAGACACACACACAGGGTCACACACAAACACAGGGTCACACACACACACACACAGGGTCACACACACAAAGGGTCACACACACACACACACACAGGGTCACACACAGGGTCACACACACACACAGGGTCACACACAGGGTCACACACACACACAGGGTCACACACACACACAGGGTCACACACACACACAGGGTCACACACACACACAGGGACACACACACACAGGGACACACAGGGACACACACACACAGGGACACACACGGACACACACACAGGGACACACACACACACACAGGGACACACACACACACACACACACACACACACAGGGAAACACACACACACAGGGAAACACACACACACAGGGAAACACACACACACACACACACACACAGGGTCACACAGGGATACACACACACCACCACCCCCCCCCCCCAGCTACCTGTTGAGTTCATACAGGTGTCTTCCTGAGATGAAGTAATCAGTGAGGGGCGTGGTGTTGCTAACACACTGGATACTAGAGTTCATAAAGCACGTGTTGCCTAGGTTACTGAGGCCCGTGGCACCCTTCTCCGTAGCAACTGGGGGGGGGGGGGTAGACATGTACAGTATTACATATATGTTTGAAAGGTTTTAGGAGAGAAGGTGAGGAAGGTTAGAGACATAAATCTAATCCTAAATACTGAAAGCTCTTGATAACTGCATTGTAAATGTATGTAACCGATGTACTGGTAGAAGGTGGCTGTGAATGTAAAGCGGGACGATGATGATGATGATGATGATGATGGCGTCAGCGATATCCTCCCGCTGTACCTTTGTGTCGGTCCATTTTACTGCTGTTAGCGATGAAGGACATCTCTTCTGGCCAGCTCATGTCTTTGTTCCGAACTAAAAAAAAACACACGAGATGAAGGTTTTACACATCAATGACTTACTGAAGACCTGTTACTTTTAATATTCTCTTTTTAAAATCAGAAGTTTGCAGTCACAGGTTATTAAACATTTCAACACACAGCAGTCAGATAACATTTTTAATTCTAGTGTTGAACGTACCCTCGCTAACCGAGTGTCCATTTGAACGTACCCTCGCTAACCGAGTGTCTATTTGAACGTACCCTCGCTAACCGAGTGTCTATCTGAACGTACCCTCGCTAACCGAGTGTCTATTTGAACGTACCCTCGCTAACCGAGTGTCTATTTGAACGTACCCTCGCTAACCGAGTGTCTATTGGAACGTACCCTCGCTAACCGAGTGTCTATTTGAACGTACCCTCGCTAACCGAGTGTCTATTTGAACGTACCCTCGCTAACCGAGTGTCTATTGGAACGTACCCTCGCTAACCGAGTGTCTATTTGAACGTACCCTCGCTAACCGAGTGTCTATTTGAACGTACCCTCGCTAACCGAGTGTCTATTTGAACGTACCCTCGATAACTAAGTGCTGCTCGTCCTGGATCTTCAGGCCTTCCAGAGTGTGGTCCTCATCATCCAGCAGGGTCAGATCGTTCTGGGGGAAGGAGAACCGGGTCAGATAGTTCTGGGGGGAGGAGGAGTACTGGGTCAGATAGTTCTGGGGGGAGGAGGAGAACTGGGTCAGATAGTTCTGGGGGGAGGAGGAGAACTTGGTCAGATAGTTCTGGGGGGAGGAGGAGAACTGGGTCAGATAGTTCTGGGGGGAGGAGGAGAACTGGGTCAGATAGTTCTGGGGGGGGGGGGGGGGAGGAGAACCGGGTCAGATAGTTCTGGGGGGAGGTTTGTATGAGAGGTCAACATCCGCAAGTTTATATTTTATAATATCACCGTAGTATCACTTATAAAATGTAGTGGTCAACATATGATAGTTGCTCAACACACACACACACACACACACACACACACACACACACACACACACACACACACACACACACACACACACACACACACACCTCGCTGTTGTAGCGCCACAGCCTCATGTCCTCGTCTTTGATGCGCAGCCTCCGAGACAGGTACAGGTGGATGTCCTTGATGGTGCCCACGCGGCTGAAACAGCCTGTATAGGCCAGGACACGCTTCAGAGGAACGTTGGGGGAGGGCACGTTACCTGGAGGGGGAGGAGGAGGGAGAGAGAAAGAGGGGGAGGGGGGAGAGAACGAGGGGGAGGACGGGGGAGAGTGAAGGGGCAATGAGGTGGGAGAGGGAGGGGAGAGGGAAGGAGAGGGGGAGGAGGGAGGGAGAGGAGGAGAACACTCCAGCCTTTAGTGAACTATAAGCTCATCAAACTCATCAGAATTACTGAAAAGTCCTGTAATATTGTAAATAGTCTCTCACCCAGACTCACATCCCAGACTCACATCCCAGACTCACATCAACTTGTAGAAAATGAGTTAAATCAACACATTATTATAAGAGATAGAGAATAGTTCAGCTCATGGAGGATTAGGTGTAAAGAAGCAGCAAGAAAGGTGTGTTTTAGATTTGGTTATTTAATTAATACAGACTGAGTCATTACATTAAAACGCATCCAATCAAAAAGGCAACAAAATCTATTAGTTCAGTTTATAAACAATTAATAAAAAACTAAATGGAATTTATTGATTTGAAAAGTAAAGTCAGGCAGCACAGCCTTGCTCTTTGATCAGTGTGTTTTGGTCTAGTCATTCTCCCAGCAACACAGCCTTGCTCTTTGATCAGTGTGTTTTGGTCTAGTCATTCTCCCAGCAGCACAGCCTTGCTCTTTGATCAGTGTGTTTTGGTCTAGTCATTCTCCCAGCAGCACAGCCTTGCTCTTTGATCAGTGTGTTTTGGTCTAGTCATTCCCCCAGCAACACAGCCTTGCTCTTTGATCAGTGTGTTTTGGTCTAGTCATTCCCCCAGCAACACAGCCTTGCTCTTTGATCAGTGTGTTTTGGTCTAGTCATTCCCCCAGCAACACAGCCTTGCTATTTGATCAGTGTGTTTTGGTCTAGTCATTCCCCCAGCAACACAGCCTTGCTATTTGATCAGTGTGTTTTGGTCTAGTCATTCCCCCAGCAGCACAGCCTTGCTCTTTGGTCAGTGTCGCCAATGATTGTGGGTGCGATTCCCGCTGAGGCTACCCATATGTAACATGTATGCAGCATGACTAAGATAACAGCATCTGCTAAATGGTATATATTATATATGGTATTATTTATATGCCTGGTCAGTTTGTATTTGTGACCGGAGCCAAACTAACTCCTCTGGGCCAGACATCTGATGTGGTGATTTAAATCGGACCGGCGCTCTAATGCCTCACAGCGCCCCCGCACGGCGCTCTAATGCCTCACAGCGCCCCCGCACGGCGCTCTAATGTCTCACAGTGCCTCTAGCCGCGAGAAGTAAGGGTGGCATAGCACGGGGGTGTTGTCATGCTGAAACAGGAAAGGGCCGTCCCCAAACTGTTGCTACAAAGTTGGAAGCACAGAATCATCTAGAATATCATTGTATGCTGTTGTGTTAAGATTTCCCTTCACTGAAACTAAGGGGCCTGAACCATGAAAAACAGCCCCAGACCATTATTCCACCTCCACCAAACTTTACAGTTAGCACTATGCATTCGGGCAAGCAGCGTTCTCCTGGCATCTGCCAAACCTGGACCAGTCCATTCTAATATCTTGATTAGGGGTGGACCAGTCCATTATAACAGAATGATTAGGGTCGGACCAGTCCATTATAACAGCATGATTAGGGGTGGACCAGTCCATTATAACAGCATGATTAGGGGTGGACCAGTCCATTATAACAGCATGATTAGGGGTGGACCAGTCCATTATAACAGCATGATTAGGGGCGGACCAGTCCATTATAACAGTATGATTAGGGGCCGACCAGTCCATTATAACAGTATGATTAGGGGCCGGACCAGTCCATTATAACAGCATGATTAGGGGCCGGACCAGTCCATTATAACAGCATGATTAGGGGCCGGACCAGTCCATTATAACAGCATGATTAGGGGCCGGACCAGTCCATTATAACAGCATGATTAGGGGCCGGACCAGTCCATTATAACAGCATGATTAGGGGCCGGACCAGTCCATTATAACAGCATGATTAGGGGCGGACCAGTCCATTATAACAGCATGATTAGGGGCCGGACCAGTCCATTATAACAGCATGATTAGGAGCCGGACCAGTCCATTATAACAGCATGATTAGAGGTGGACCAGTCCATTATAACAGCATGATTAGGGGCCGGACCAGTCCATTATAACAGCATGATTAGAGGTGGACCAGTCCATTATAACAGCATGATTAGGGGTGGACCAGTCCATTATAACAGCATGATTAGGGGCCGGACCAGTCCATTATAACAGCATGATTAGGAGCCGGACCAGTCCATTATAACAGCATGATTAGGAGCCGGACCAGTCCATTATAACAGCATGATTAGGAGCCGGACCAGTCCATTATAACAGCATGATTAGGAGCCGGACCAGTCCATTATAACAGCATGATTAGGAGCCGGACCAGTCCATTATAACAGCATGATTAGGAGCCGGACCAGTCCATTATAACAGTATGATTAGGGGCGGACCAGTCCATTATAACAGCATGATTAGAGCCCGGACCAGTCCATTATAACAGCATGATTAGGAGCCGGACCAGTCCATTATAACAGCATGATTAGAGGCCGGACCAGTCCATTATAACAGCATGATTAGGGGCCGGACCAGTCCATTATAACAGCATGATTAGAGGCCGGACCAGTCCATTATAACAGCATGATTAGGGGCCGGACCAGTCCATTATAACAGCATGATTAGGGGCCGGACCAGTCCATTATAACAGCATGATTAGGAGCCGGACCAGTCCATTATAACAGTATGATTAGGGGCGGACCAGTCCATTATAACAGCATGATTAGAGGCCGGACCAGTCCATTATAACAGCATGATTAGGAGCCGGACCAGTCCATTATAACAGCATGATTAGAGGCCGGACCAGTCCATTATAACAGCATGATTAGGGGCCGGACCAGTCCATTATAACAGCATGATTAGAGGCCGGACCAGTCCATTATAACAGCATGATTAGGGGCCGGACCAGTCCATTATAACAGTATGATTAGAGGCCGGACCAGTCCATTATAACAGCATGATTAGAGGCCGGACCAGTCCATTATAACAGCATGATTAGGGGCCGGACCAGTCCATTATAACAGCATGATTAGGGGCCGGACCAGTCCATTATAACAGCATGATTAGGAGCCGGACCAGTCCATTATAACAGTATGATTAGGGGCCGGACCAGTCCATTATAACAGCATGATTAGGGCCGGACCAGTCCATTATAACAGCATGATTAGAGGCCGGACCAGTCCATTATAACAGCATGATTAGGGGCGGACCAGTCCATTATAACAGCATGATTAGGGGCCGGACCAGTCCATTATAACAGCATGATTAGGAGCCGGACCAGTCCATTATAACAGCATGATTAGGGGCCGGACCAGTCCATTATAACAGCATGATTAGGGGTGGACTTCAGTAGTAGTAGTAGAAGCGTTTGTTGGCTCCTAGCAGGCCGTCTTTCTTTCTTGCTGCAGGCTTACATTACCTCTGGGGAGGTGCTGGGGGAACATTCTCAGGCTGGTCATACCCATGTTAACCCAGATGTTGGACTGGGGGGTGCGTGTGGCGGGCTGCTGCCGCAGGAAGAGGAGGTAGCGTGGGAAGAGTTCCAGCTCAGCATGGCCTGTTTCCGTCTGCTGGATCACCTGGGAAAAAAGGACAGGAGGAGGAAAAGAGAGTACATGCATTCAACAATTACCGCTAAGGGCTGAACCCTAACTTTAGGTACACATACATACTAAAAAGTTCACGAAAATCATCCAGAATGGTTTGAAAAATCGCTCAAGCCAGACCCGGACCTCAAGCAGACCATCTATGGCACAAGTGTCAAACTCATTCCACCAAGGAACTCCCCTCACCTGGTTGTCTAGGTCTCAGTAAGGAACTCTCCTCACCTGGTTGTCTAGGTCTCAGTAAGGAACTCCCCTCACCTGGTCGTCTAGGTCTCAGTAATGAACTCCCCTCACCTGGTTGTCTAGGTCTCAGTAAGGAACTCCCCTCACCTGGTCGTCTAGGTCTCAGTAAGGAACTCCCCTCACCTGGTCGTCTAGGTCTCAGTAAGGAACTCCCCTCACCTGGTCGTCTAGGTCTCAGTAAGGAACTCCCCTCACCTGGTCGTCTAGGTCTCAGTAAGGAACTCCCCTCACCTGGTCGTCTAGGTCTCAGTAAGGAACTCTCCTCACCTGGTTGTCCAGGTCTCAGTAAGGAACTCTCCTCACCTGGTTGTCTAGGTCTCAGTAAGGAACTCTCCTCACCTGGTTGTCTAGGTCTCAGTAAGGAACTCCCTTCACCTGGTTGTCTAGGTCTCAGTAAGGAACTCTCCTCACCTGGTTGTCTAGGTCTCAGTAAGGAACTCCCCTCACCTGGTTGTCTAGGTCTCAGTAAGGAACTCCCCTCACCTGGTTGTCTAGGTCTCAGTAAGGAACTCCCCTCACCTGGTTGTCTAGGTCTCAGTAAGGAACTCCCCTCACCTGGTTGTCTAGGTCTCAGTAAGGAACTCTCCTCACCTGGTTGTCTAGGTCTCAGTAAGGAACTCCCCTCACCTGGTTGTCTGGGTCTTAATTGAAAAGGAAAACTAAAACCCACAGACACTAGACCCATGAGTTTGACACCCCTGATCTATGGTTCAGTGACAGGGCAAACGGTTCAGTGACAGGGCAAATGGTTCAGTGACAGGGTAAATGGTTCAGTGACAGGGCAAACGGTGGTTCAGTGACAGGGCAAACATTGGTTCAGTGACAGGGCAAACGGTTCAGTGACAGGGCAAACGGTTCAGTGACAGGGCAAACGGTTCAGTGACAGGGCAAACGGTTCAGTGACAGGGCAAACGGTTCAGTGGCAGTGTAAGGGATGGCTGTGGCAGTGTAAGGGATGGCTGTGGCAGTCATGACATTTTGTCAGCTGATTGTCATGTAAAAGACAATGTTTTTCTGCCATGCGTAATATGTGTTAGGCTATGTATTATATAACGGCACAAACATTATTTTAACTCAGTTTTTTTCCCCCCAGGCTCAGAAGCCTATGACTATGCATAAATTAACATGCTATGTGGTTGTTTTTGAATGAATCGTCACCTGAGAAAGCTCTGTCCATTTCCTTATGTTAGGCTTTAGACTTAACAACGACCATGTTTTACACTCTGTTTCAACCTGCTGTTGAACTTCTTTCTTCAAACTGATAATCGCAGTGAGGTGAGTTTTAAAAGCATGATACTGTTTTATTGATAAGTGTTTGATGTGATTTTCGATAGCATTTGTATTGATGTCAGAGTGGTTAGAGGGACAATAGAACTCTTAGTACCAGGCTATTAGGACCTGATGGTCGTTAGAGCCCTGAGTACCAGGCCATTAGGACCTGATGGTCGTTAGAGCCCTGAGTACCAGGCCATTAGGACCTGATGGTCGTTAGAGCCCTGAGTACCAGGCCATTAGGACCTGATGGTCGTTAGAGCCCTGAGTACCAGGCCATTAGGACCTGATGGTCGTTAGAGCCCTGAGTACCAGGCCATTAGACCTGATGGTCGTTAGAGCCCTGAGTACCAGGCCATTAGGACCTGATGGTCGTATTAGACCTTGGTCGTTAGAAGCCCTGAGTACCAGGCCATTAGGACCTGATGGTTCGTTAGAGCCCTGAGTACCAGGCCATTAGGACCTGATGGTCGTTAGAGCCCTGAGTACCAGGCTATTAGGACCTGATGGTCGTTAGAGCCCTGAGTACCAGGCCATTAGGACCCGATGGTCGTTAGAGCCCTGAGTACCAGCATTAGGGACCCGATGGTCGTTAGAGCCCTGAGTACCAGGCCATTAGGACCCGATGGTCGTTAGAGCCCTGAGTACCAGTCAATTAGGACCGATGGTCGTTAGAGGCCCGGAGTACCAGGCCATTAGGGACCCGATGGTCGTTAGAGCCCTGAGTACCAGGCCATTAGGACCCGATGGTCGTTAGAGCCCTGAGTACCAGGCCATTAGGACCTGATGGTCGTTAGAGCCCTGAGTACCAGGCCATTAGGACCCGATGGTCGTTAGAGCCCTGAGTACCAGGCCATTAGGACCCGATGGTCGTTAGAGCCCTGAGTACCAGGCCATTAGGACCCGATGGTCGTTAGAGCCCTGAGTACCAGGCCATTAGGACCCGATGGTCGTTAGAGCCCTGAGTACCAGGCCATTAGAACCTGATGGTCGTTAGAGCCCTGAGTACCAGGCCATTAGGACCTGATGGTCGTTAGTACTACCAACATACGTCCAGAGTGCATAAAAGGAGATTACAGTGACTCAATGGTCACGTGGAATTTTTCTGCGCCGTCAAGACGGTAATACGGTCACTGCAACAGTCCTAGTTGGGGTCGTGTTGTGGGTCCATCTACGGTCAATAGTGTGAGAGGTGGTTGTGTTGTGGGTCCATCCGTACCGGTCGTGGCAGGCTGAGGTTGGCTCCATACCAGTGGAACAGCGCCCTCCACACAGGCTCTGGTACCGTCTCAAAGTCCCTGCCCGCCACCAGCTGTAAGGACTGCTTCAACCGGCCTCCTTCCATGGTCAATGAGGGGGCCTGGGGGAACAGGAGAGAGACAGGGGGTCAGAGGAGGACACATAAAACACATTATCTCCTCCTCCATTACTGATGATGGATATACACAGGCCATATCTAATGCCTGCTGGCCGTATCGTCAGAGCTCAGAGATAAGATCATGTACAGGGGGACAGAGAGAGAGACACACCGAGAGAGAGAGAGAGAGAGACACACACACCGAGAGAGAGAGACACACCGAGAGAGAGAGAGACACACACCGAGAGAGAGAGACACACCGAGAGAGAGAGAGAGAGAGAGAGACACACCGAGAGAGAGAGAGAGAGAGAGACACACCGAGAGAGAGAGAGAGAGAGACACACCGAGAGAGAGAGAGAGAGACACACACCGAGAGAGAGAGAGAGAGACACACACACCGAGAGAGAGAGAGAGAGACACACACACCGAGAGAGAGAGAGAGAGAGAGAGAGAGAGAGAGACACACAACACCGAGAGAGAGAGAGAGAGACACACACACACCGAGAGAGAGAGAGAGAGACACACACACACCGAGAGAGAGAGAGAGAGACACACACACACACCGAGAGAGAGAGAGAGAGACACACACACACCGAGAGAGAGAGAGAGAGACACACACACCGAGAGAGAGAGAGACACACACCGAGAGAGAGACACACCGAGAGAGAGAGAAAGAAACCGAGAGAGAGAGAGACACCGAGAGAGAGAGAGACACCGAGAGAGAGAGAGAGACACACCGAGAGAGAGAGACACACACACACACACCGAGAGAGAGAGACACACACACACACACCGAGAGAGAGAGACACCCGAGAGAGAGAGAGAGACACCGAGAGAGAGAGAGAGAGAGAGACACAGAGAGAGAGAGAAGACACCGAGAGAGAGAGACACACACCGAGAGAGAGAGAGAGAGACACAGAGAGAGAGAGAGAGAGAGACACCGAGAGAGAGAGACACACACCGAGAGAGAGAGAGAGAGAGAGAGAGAGAGACACACCGAGAGAGAGAGAGAGAGAGAGAGAGACACACACACACACCGAGAGAGAGAGAGAGAGAGAGAGAGAGACACACCGAGAGAGAGAGAGAGAGAGAGAGAGAGAGAGAGAGAGAGAGAGACACACAGAGAGAGAGAGAGAGAGAGACACACTGAGAGAGAGAGAGAGAGAGACACAGACACCGAGAGAGAGAGAGAGAGAGACACACCGAGAGAGAGAGAGAGAGACACACACACCGAGAGAGAGAGAGAGACACCGAGAGAGAGAGAGACACCGAGAGAGAGAGAGACACCGAGAGAGAGAGAGACACCGAGAGAGAGGGAGACACCGAGAGAGAGAGACACACACCGAGAGAGAGAGAGACACCGAGAGAGAGAGAGAGACCGAGAGAGAGAGAGAGACACACCGAGAGAGAGAGAGAGACACACCGAGAGAGAGAGAGAGACACACCGAGAGAGAGAGAGACACCGAGAGAGAGAGACACCGAGAGAGAGAGAGACACCGAGAGAGAGAGAGACACACCGAGAGAGAGAGAGACACACCGAGAGAGAGAGAGACACCGAGAGAGAGAGAGACACCGAGAGAGAGAGAGACACCGAGAGAGAGAGAGACACCGAGAGAGAGAGAGACACCGAGAGAGAGAGAGAGACACCGAGAGAGAGAGAGAGACACCGAGAGAGAGAGAGAGACACCGAGAGAGAGAGACACCGAGAGAGAGAGAGACACCGAGAGAGAGAGAGAGAGAGACACCAAGAGAGAGAGACACACCGAGAGAGAGAGAGAGAGACACACCGAGAGAGAGAGAGAAACCGAGAGAGAGACAGACAGATGGTTGGATGGAATAAAAATGTTTTCTCCTTGAACTTAAATCAACAACTTGATGTTGGAAAATGTACAAGACAATATATTAGATGTAACCACTATATAATATGGGAGGCAAACACACACCTTCATGGGGTCTGTGTTGACCAGGGGCTGGTTGTCGATGGCTCCAGGCCTCTGAGCTGCCAGCTGGGACTGGGACTGAGAGAGGGAAGGGATGTGGCCGTTGGACCCGGAGAAACACTGGTTGTTGTCTGACACGTTGTGTTGCCGGGCAAAACAGATCTCTGTGGCTGAGGGGCCGGTCTGGGTGGTCACCACTGAGGAGGAGGAGGAGGAGGGAGAGGGGGGCATCAGAGTAACACACTTTATATTCAGGTTCAAGTACAGGAACACTTTACATTCAGGTTCAAGTACCCTTAGAGGGAACATAAAAGGTTAAAAGTAGTTTATAAACAGTAAATCATTTATTGATACGTAGTTTATAAATACTTAATAAACAGTTATAAACCATAATCTGAGGCTATAACATTGAGCACAGTGCTCCCTAGTGGCCAGTCTGGTCACTGACCTGTGTTGTGGGACTCTGTGGCTTCAGAGGCGCTGGACACAGCATTAGGGGACCTCTCCTCTGAGGGGCTGGCTGGGCTGGGGACCCCCAGACTTTCACCTACCCCTGGCTTCAGGGGGGCAGGCTCGACGGTGGCAGAGGCCTGAGGATTCCTCAAAGAGGAGAGGATAGAGGGCTGATCCACTACGATGGACTTGTGGTCCTGGGGAGAGAGAGGAGAGGATGGTCAGTAAACCTTGGGTTGTTGTGATTATCATATTCTTCAATTTAACAGTTAGGCTTCCCAAACGGCATCCTACTCCCTATGTAACGCACTACTTTTGACCCTATGAGCCCTGGTGCCATTTAGGACGCAGATTTTGCACTTCCACTCACATATCTGACGTAGTCTTTCCACAGCTTCCACCACTGGCTGGAGATGAGGAACCTGTTCTCACCAGGCTGAAGCCCATGTCTGCCCTCTCTCTCCAGCCACCCCCTGAACACACACACACACACACACACACACACACACACACACACACACCAGATTTCAGAGCGTTAAAGTGTAGAGGTGTAAAACACAAGAGTTCTTCAGGAGATGTGTATACCTGATGATTTGTCCTTCCTCTTCAGGAGTAGCAGGCCGAAGGCCCAGGACAATGTGGGACACCTGCAGAAAACACACAGAAAGTCAACTACAAAACAGAGACACACACACACCTGGAACAAACCACAAAATGAGAGAGTGTGTGTGTGTGTGTGTGTGTTCTGACCTGGAACAGCAGGTTGAGGAACTCGTTGGCCAGAGCGCTCGTCACACTCCAGATTTGGTAGTCCTCTAGGGTCAGGTGACCCAGCTGTGTGTGCAGGGGTCAAAGGTTAGTGTGAAATACAACAAGGGCTAAATGTCAGTGGACAGCAGTCACGTTATGTGAATTATAGTCCCAACCACGTTACAAAACCACGTAAAAAAAAAAAACGTATTTAACTAGGCAAGTCAGTTTATAACAAATTCTTATTTACACTGAAGGCCCACCGGGGAACAGTGGCCTTGTTCAAGGCCAGAACGACAGATTTTTACCTTGTTGGTTCAGGGATTCGTTCCAGCAACCTTTCAGTTACTGGCCCAACGCTCTAACCGCTAGGCTACCCCGCCGCCCCTCTAACCACTAGGCTACCCCGCCGCCCCTCTAACCACTAGGCTACCTGCCGCCCCTCTAACCACTAGGCTACCCCGCCGCCCCTCTAACCACTAGGCTACCCCGCCGCCCCATAAACACCTGATTTCTCCTAGAAGAGTCTCACCTTGGTCGTGTCGTGTATCTTCAGGATTCCTTCCACTATGTCCGACACGTTGGTGAGCAATTCCTGAAAACAGGACAACAAGAATCAAAACTTAGGTAAGGTACTTATCAAACCCAACCACCTCCAATACACTAGCCGTTTAGCCTGTATCTCAGCAGTTCTTACAGGGAGTGTGTCTGTGTCCACCAGGTTTAGGAGTAAACCGTAGAAACCGTAGAAACCGGGGTATTTTGGGAAAAATCCATGAGATACCTTCATAACTATTTATTTGAAGTTTTTTCAATAAATGTGAATATTTGTAGCTACTTTTTTTTTAAGTGAATACCTGCAGTCAACTTGTGCAATACGTTAGGAGATGAAGCAGATTGGGTTCTTCATTTCACCCGTCACATTACGAAGCTCACCGTAGATCCCCAGAACAGTTCAGTCAGTCACGTGTTTGTTTGGAAACAGCACAACGGGAGAAAGCGGGAACTGGTGAATCCATAGAGGTCTATATCTATCGGCAAGTCTCTGTTGTGATGAAGTTACACTTGTATACAATTCACTACTAAATGTTTATCTGACTACCTGTATCTGACTACCAGTACTGACAGGGAGTGTGTCTAACTACCGGTACTTACAGGGAGTGTGTCTGACTACAGGGAGTGTGTCTGACTACAGGGAGTGTGTCTGACTACAGGGAGTGTGTCTGACTACAGGGAGTGTGTCTGACTACAGGGAGTGTGTCTGACTACAGGGAGTGTGTCTGACTACAGGGAGTGTGTCTGGCTACCAGTACTTACAGGGAGTGTGTCTGACTACAGGGAGTGTGTCTGACTACCGGTACTGACAGGGAGTGTGTCTGACTACAGGGAGTGTGTCTGACTACAGGGAGTGTGTCTGACTACAGGGAGTGTGTCTGGCTACCGGTACTGACTGGGAGTGTGTCTGACTACAGGGAGTGTGTCTGACTACCGGTACTGACTGGGAGTGTGTCTGACTACAGGGAGTGTGTCTGACTACAGGGAGTGTGTCTAACTACCTGTATCTGACTACCTGTACTTACAGGGAGTGTGTCTAACTACCTGTATCTGACTACCTGTACTTACAGGGAGTGTGTCTGACTACAGGGAGTGTGTCTAACTACCAGTACTTACAGGGAGTGTGTCTGACTACCAGTACTTACAGGGAGTGTGTCTGACTACAGGGAGTGTGTCTGACTACAGGGAGTGTGTCTGACTACAGGGAGTGTGTCTGACTACAGGGAGTGTGTCTGACTACAGGGAGTGTGTCTGACTACCAGTACTTACAGGAAGTGTATGTGTGCGATTGTCTTTCCACACCTCCAGGAGTGCGACCACCATTTCATGGATTTCGTCTCGAGACAGAACCCCATCCCGGTCCACATCAAACACTTTGAAACAAACTGGGAAACAAGAGAGAAGGGAGGATACAAATATAATATTAGAGTTTCTAACTAGACTCCAATAAGAGCTTCAAATGATCTAACACTGATCCAGCTGATGGCTAAGTCTACATGGACCAAACCTAGAGATCCTTCAAAGTAATCTCTGAATTGATCTTATTTTAACAAATACACCAGAGAAAAATGTTTTTACTGGTGTCTTCTCCCCAAGATATTAGCAACCATTGCCCATAATGTGTGAAAGGAAGCCTTCGGTTTGGAAATCTCTACCTATGAGAACAGATCACACAGCAGCTCTTACATTTCTGCCTCTCGGCGACGGGCCCCCGGCAACAGGCAGACAGGCCACAGGAGATCTCCTTAAAGTCGATGTGATTGTCCAGGTTCTCATCAAACGCATGAAACAAACCTGGAAAACAAGATCAAAAGTCAAGTATGCCACGTTTGCTAAATTAGCCAGGTACGCCACGTTTGCTAAATTAGCCAAGTACGCCACGTTTGCTAAATTAGCCAAGTACGCCACGTTTGCTAAATTAGCCAAGTACGCCACGTTTGCTAAATTAGCCAAGTACGCCTCGTTTGCTAAATTAGCCAAGTACGCCACGTTTGCTAAATTAGCCAAGTACGCCACGTTTGCTAAATTAGCCAAGTACGCCACGTTTGCTAAATTAGCCAGGTACGCCACGTTTGCTAAATTAGCCAGGTACGCCACGTTTGCTAAATTAGCCAAGTACGCCTCGTTTGCTAAATTAGCCAAGTACGCCTCGTTTGCTAAATTAGCCAAGTACGCCACGTTTGCTAAATTAGCCAAGTACGCCACGTTTGCTAAATTAGCCAAGTACGCCACGTTTGCTAAATTAGCCAAGTACGCCACGTTTGCTAAATTAGCCAGGTACGCCACGTTTGCTAAATTAGCCAAGTACGCCACGTTTGCTAAATTAGCCAAGTACGCCACGTTTGCTAAATTAGCCAAGTACGCCACGTTTGCTAAATTAGCCAAGTACGCCACGTTTGCTAAATTAGCCAAGAATGCCAAGTTCTACTATTAAAATTGATCTTTGTTAAAAGAGAAATAGCTTTGTGTGAGGGCTTGAATAAAAACAGAGGGAACTCGTCTAACCGGATCACAAGGATGACATTTCCAGTCATAAATGTTCATGTATTTTACATGATGAACCACAGATTGAAATGTAAAACAGAAATTCTGACAGAAACTTTTAAAATATGTTTAGTTTTATAAAAAAAAAAGTGCTAGACATGCATAACATGACTTTTCAAAACAGAAGCCTGTCACTGCTCGTGTTGTGAGATACATTTTGTTTTGTTTGAAGGAAAACATAGGGGTTTGGGCCCAGCCATAGCCAATGGGCTGGCCTCGGGGAGAGCTGTGTGTTTACACTAAAACCCGCCCACTCGAACGATCGTCATTGTTCCTCGCTCTGGGAGCCAGTGGAGTGAGAGAGCAGAAGGTCACTAAGCTGCTACTATTGCCGCCAAACTCAAAACACAGCCAACAGCATAGTGACAAAAGTCACAAATAAAAAAAATGGCCAACATTCTCCTGTTCAGGTCATTGTTGACATGTTCGCCTTTATAATCAAGTTAGCCTGCTAGCTACATGCTAGCTAACGTTAGCTGCTAACCTTTGTGTGATCGACAATGCAGCTATAAGTAAACATTAGCTAGCACAAAAGACACCTCTTCCAAAGGCCAGCCCCCATCTTTTCCTTTAAACTATTTTTCACAACACAAGCAGTGGTGCCGAGGCTTCTGTGGTCAAAAGCAATCCAAACAACATGGTCCTAAACATTGAGAGACCATCAGAAGGGCTTCTCATCCAAATAATCCATAAAAAAATATGTATGTGTACAAAGTATAGCATTTAAACATCATTTAGTGCATGTTTGAGTGTTCATGGGTAACTGTCTGGCTGGGGGGGCACCAGGTTTACCATGTCCCAATAATAATCTACCTGGCATCACAAATACACATCAGAAACATGACATACCTTTACTTAGCGAAGCGTGAATGGGAGGAGAGACCAGCGGGACAAAGGTTTCCAAGTCAAAGCGTCCGGTCCTGGACTGGGCTTTCAGCAGCCAATAGCGCTTCTCCAAGTCAATGATATCAGACTCTTCTACTGTAGGAGGGGAGAGGAAGAAAACACTTTTTTTTAAATAATCAAAATGGCAACCAATCTAGAGTGATTTTTCTAGAGTCGCTGAGCATCGTCTTACTAGAACACAAGTCACATGACCTAGCAGTGCTAGTACATTAAGGAAAGGAAACAGTGTAGATTTCCACCCAGCCTCAGTTCATCTCTATATGGGGCCAGAGGGGGACCGCGCGGGGGCCAGAGGGGGAGGCCAAGAGGGGGACCGCGCGGGGGCCAGAGGGGGACCACGCGGGGGCCAGAGGGGGACTACATGGACTTGGACTAAGATATGGAGCCCCGCCGATGACGTCATATGTTTTCATGGTTCCATTCTGATGGGCATATGGATTATGGACAGCTTTGTAACAAGCAGCACAGAGGATAGTCTTTAGTAGTAGCCTGGCCCCAGATCTTTAAGTAGGGTTTTTCTCCCCTCCAGATTTCCAGCTTATTCCAGGAATCTTCCAAAATGAATTTTCTAACTCTATCTGTTAAGTGATTTAGTCTATCCAGGGTTAGTCTTGAGCTGAGACCATGACTGGTCCTAAAGGCTGTGCCAAGGCTCAATAGGTGTACTACCATAGCCACTGTTTAGTATGAAACCTGCCAGCCAGAAAAGGGGCCGGTCGACCCTGGGTTAATCCTCCCTCTCCTTTCATCACACTAATCCACAGCTAATAGGTTTAACCTAAGGTTCACTAGCTCATACTAACCCAGGCTTTCCTTTCCACCACACTGGCCCATGAGCCAGCACATACACGTCAATCAGACAGGTGTCAAATCACAAAACAAAAATCAAGACCGCATGCCTCCATGGAACCCTAAATAGTGCACTGATTTTGTAGTGCACTGATTTTGTAGTGCACTGATTTAGGGAATAGGGTAATGTTTGGGATGTAGATTAAGTCACATTCATTTTCTGGCTGGAGAGGAGACCAGTCCAGATTTCCATCACAAAGCCAAGCTGGTTCCTAAGTCTCACTGCTAAGACCGACGTTCTAGTTTTCTGTCTGCATTTATAAGACTGATGGGTCAATAACACAGCGAGCCCACTGGGGGATAATGTAGCCAGGCTAGCAGCGAAAGCTGCAGATTGGGACGTACGTGTGGATTGATAGGGGCTATTTATTTATTTATTTCTCTCCCCCCCCAAGGTTTATTCCTAGAATAGCCCGCCTCAGCAGGGTTCAGTTGACTATGTGGAGAGAGCGCAAATCGGTGTGTGTGTGTTCAATCTGAAGACAGATGGAGAAAGAGAGAAGTGGAGAGGTCAAGAGGACAGAGAGCGAGACAGAGAGCGAGACAGAGAGCGAGAGAGACAGAGAGCGAGAGAGACAGAGAGCGAGAGAGACAGAGAGCGAGAGAGACAGAGAGCGAGAGAGACAGAGAGCGAGAGAGACAGAGAGCGAGAGAGACAGAGAGCGAGACAGAGAGCGAGACAGAGAGCGAGACAGAGAGAGAGACAGAGAGAGAATGCATAAGGCATGGGGAAAGTAATAGTGGACAGATGAATAATTGAGAAGCATGGAGTGGAGTTTGGGAGGAGACAGGTGTGTGGTGGGGCCTGCCACTGGCTGACTAAGTAGAACAGCTTGACAATACTAAATCCTCAATAAACAAACAAGCATGCACGTCATATGCACGCACGCACACACACGCCACACACACACACCAAGCAATACAAATAAAACCTACAAAATAAATATAGGTCCTCAAAAATGTCTTTCAGAAATACACCAATATAGTCCATGTATCAATCCCAAACACTAAACAAAGCTGAATGAAAGATATTTGTGTTGTGTTTACTGAACGCACGCCAGCGGGGGCTAGCCTAGCAGTGACTCGTGCAGTGGTAAAGGCCTGGTAGGGACTAGCGAGGAAAGCAGAGCAGGGGGGAAGCTAGCCTAGCAGTGACTCGTGCAGTGGTAAAGGCCTGGTAGGGACTAGCGAGGAAAGCAGAGCAGGGGAACAAACACCTGCTCATCTTGTTGCTGTGTGTCATTACTCAGCCTGCCCGACACTGCTAATCTGTAAAACTCTTTCTCTCTTCTATGGATCGGCTCCAGGACTAGCTAGCCCCCAGACTGACTGGCTCCAGGACTAGCTAGCCCCCAGACTGACTGGCTCCAGGACTAGCTAGCCCCCAGACTGACTGGCTCCAGGACTAGCTAGCCCCCAGACTGACTGGCTCCAGGACTAGCTAGCCCCCAGACTGACTGGCTCCAGGACTAGCTAGCCCCCAGACTGACTGGCTCCTGGACTAGCTAGCCCCCAGACTGACTGGCTCCTGGACTAGCTAGCCCCCAGACTGACTGGCTCCTGGACTAGCTAGCCCCCAGACTGACTGGCTCCTGGACTAGCTAGCCCCCAGACTGACTGGCTCCAGGACTAGCTAGCCCCCAGACTGACTGGCTCCTGGACTAGCTAGCCCCCAGACTGACTGGCTCCTGGACTAGCTAGCCCCCAGACTGACTGGCTCCAGGACTAGCTAGCCCCCAGACTGACTGGCTCCAGGACTAGCTAGCCCCCAGACTGACTGGCTCCAGGACTAGCTAGCCCCAGACTGACTGGCTCCAGGCCTAGCTAGCCCCCAGACTGACTGGCTCCAGGACTAGCTAGCCCCCAGACTGACTGGCTCCAGGACTAGCTAGCCCCCAGACTGACTGGCTCCAGGACTAGCTAGCCCCCAGACTGACTGGCTCCAGGACTAGCTAGCCCCCAGACTGACTGGCTCCTGGACTAGCTAGCCCCCAGACTGACTGGCTCCAGGACTAGCTAGCCCCCAGACTGACTGGCTCCAGGACTAGCTAGCCCCCAGACTGACTGGCTCCAGGACTAGCTAGCCCCCAGACTGACTGGCTCCAGGCCTAGCTAGCCCCCAGACTGACTGGCTCCAGGACTAGCTAGCCCCCAGACTGACTGGCTCCAGGACTAGCTAGCCCCCAGACTGACTGGCTCCAGGACTAGCTAGCCCCCAGACTGACTGGCTCCAGGACTAGCTAGCCCCCAGACTGACTGGCTCCAGGACTAGCTAGCCCCCAGACTGACTGGCTCCTGGACTAGCTAGCCCCCAGACTGACTGGCTCCAGGACTAGCTAGCCCCCAGACTGACTGGCTCCAGGACTAGCTAGCCCCCAGACTGACTGGCTCCAGGACTAGCTAGCCCCCTGACTGACTGGCTCCAGGACTAGCTAGCCCCCAGACTGACTGACTGCAGGACTAGCTAGCCCCCAGACTGACTGACTGCAGGACATGCCTCATCCCCTTGCTAGCTAGCTCACTGACTATGCCGGGAATAGGGTGCCATTTGCGATGCACCCATTAGCTTAGCATGCTAGGTTAACCGCTAGGCTAAATGGCTAACTGTCTATTTCAGGACAGGACTCTACTGGCTGGTTTAGACTGATCTCTTTAATTGCTTGCTGTTTGATTCAGTATTTTGTTCTTAAACAAGAGGCTGCACATCTCCATGACAGAGTAGCCAGACATACAGAGAGAAGTGATTTGCATTGTGCGTTTGGGACTCATGACACGTGAGTTTATACGTAAACCCTCCAATTAACACTTCTACAACCTGGAAGATAGTGAGAGGACTACACAGTAAATACTAGAGGTCGACCGATTAATCGGAATGGCCGATTAATTAGGGCCGATTTCAAGTTTTCATAACAATCGGTAATCTGTATTTTTGGCCACCGATTTGCCGATTATTTTTTAATTTTTTTATATATATTTTTTTTACACCTTTATTTAACTAGGCAAGTCAGATTAAAAACACATTCTTATTTACAATGACGGCCTAGAAACGGGGGTTAACTGCCTTGTTCAGGGGGGATTTGTTTTTGCAACCTTTGGTTGCCAGTCCAACGCTCTAACCACCTGCCTTACATTGCACTCCACAAGGATTAACAGGCTGACTACCTGTTACGCGAGGGCAGCAAGAAGCAAAGGTAAGTTGCTAGCTAGCATTAGACTTATAAAAAAAACTATCTTAACATAATCACTAGTTAACTACACATGGTTGATGATATTACTAGTTTATCTAACGTGTCCTGTCCTGCGTTGCATATAATCGATGCGTGCCTGTTAATTTTCATTGAATCACAGCCTACTTCGACAAACGGGTGTTGATTTAACAAGCGCATTTGCTAAAAAGTACTGTCGTTGCACCAATGTACCTAACCATAAACAACAATGCCTAACAGGAATATTTAGACTTAGCCACCCGTTAGATAAAATACGGAACGGTTCTGTATGTCACTGAAAGAAAAAAAACTTTTGTTTTCGAGATGATAGTTTCCGGATTCTACCATATTAATGATCTAAGGCTCGTATTTCTGTGTGTTTATTATATTATAATTAAGTCTATGATTTGATAGAGCAGTCTGACTGAGCGGTGGTAGGCAGCAGCAGGCTCGTAAGCATTCATTCAAACAGCCCTTCGCTGTGCTTCAAGCATTGCGCTGTTTATGACTTCAACCTGGTTGGGTATAATTTGTGGAACGTTCGTAAATAACAAGGTTTCCAAAAAACAACGCATACAAAGTTGTATAGCGGCAGAATAAGATACCGGGTAGGGAGTGGTCTATTTCATTGCGTTTTTCACTCATCACATTTATTCCGAAAAATGTCTGTCCTCACATGTCTGGTTGCCTATGGACAAACATTAAGGATAAGCTACGTGGTGAGCTGATGCCTATTCGGCAGCTAGTTAGCTAGGTTTGTATGCGTTGCTACTTTGTATGTTGGTTATTGGTTGGCAACCTTTTACTTTATGTTTTTTTGGAACAGATTCCTGTTGGAACGTTCCACAAATTATACCCACCCCTTCAAGCCTATCAACTCCCAAGATGAGGCTGGTGTAACCGATGTGAAATGGCTAGCTAGTTAGCCGGGTGCGCGCTAATAGCGTTTCAAACGTCACTCGCTCTGAGACTTGGAGTAGTTGTTCCCCTTGCTCTGCATGGGTAATGCTGCTTCGAGGGTGGCTGTTGTCGATGTGTTCCTGGTTCGAGCCCAGGTAGGAGCGAGGAGAGGGACGGAAGCTATACTGTTACACTGGCAATACTAAAGTGCCTATAAGAACATCCAATAGTCAAAGGTATATGAAATACAAATCGTATAGAGAGAAATAGTCCTATAATTCCTATAATAACTACAACCTAAAACATCTTACCTGGGAATATTGAAGACTCCTGTTAAAAGGAACCACCAGCTTTCATATGTTCCCATGTTCTGAGCAAGGAACTTAAACGTTAGCTTTTTTACATGGCACATATTGCACTTTTACTTTCTTCTCCAACACTTTGTTTTTGCATTATTTAAACCAAATTGAACACGTTTCATTATTTATTTGAGGCTAAATTGATTTTATTGATGTATTATATTAAGTTAAAATAAGTGTTCATTCAGTATTGTTGTAATTGTCATAATTACAAATAAAGACATTTTTTTTTAAATCGGTAGTGGCGTTGAAAAATCATAATCGGTCGACCTCTAGTAAATACAGCCACTAACTCACACCAACTAATCGGTTAATTACTAAGATACACTTGTCAGTGTTGGACCCCCCCCCCCCCCAAATGGCACCCTATTCCCTTCCAAGTGCACTTGATTAGGGAAGAGGGTACCCTTTTTGGGGACGCTACCCATCAACTACAGGAGGTCCATTTGGCGTACCCAGTAACCCACCTAGAGGTGCGACTCTGTCAGAGTGGCAACAGAGGTACCATACCATATTCCACCACACGTGCCCAGAGACGTGCCGACGGGCCTGGCGTACACCATAGTAGTCTCCACAGGACACACGGCTAACAGCTCGGGGAAACACAGCACGACAACTCACTCATGCACCATCCTGTTCCAATAGTATTCCATTAATATCCCAACCGACAAGAAGACTGTTTGTCCGTCATGGCGTCTGCTGTGTGTGTGTGTGTGTGTGTGTGTGTGTGTGTGTGTGTGTCAGGTCGGTGACGGTCCAAATGCGTCTTAGCCAAGAGTGAGGTGGTTGTGTAGGTAGGGTATGTTCTGGAAAGTCCGTGCACACCTCATGGCCAGAGCGTGCACACACACACACACACACACACACACACACCTCTCACAGAGTTAAGAGGATCATCTGTGAGTGGGTAGAAGCAGATTACGAGCCGTCTGAAGGTACTCTCTCTGATTGGCAGCAAAGATCTCTCCTGCTCTCTGATTGGTCTCAGGATAGAAAGCAGCTAAGATCTTTGATTGGTCTTTAGTTGGCAACATGGTAAGATCTTTGATTGGTCTTAGACTGGCAACATGGTAAGATTTTTCTTTCTAACTGACAGAAAGAGAATGTGACAAATACCAAATAATATGAAATATGTGCACCGAACAAAAACTGTCAGTTTCGGGTAGGGGGTCAGGGGTCAGGGGGTCAGGGGGTCAGGGGTCAGGGGGTCAGGGGGTCAGGGGTCAGGGGGTCAGGGGTCAGGGGGTCAGGGGTCAGGGGGTCAGGGGGTCAGGGGGTCAGGGGGTCAGGGGGTCAGGGGTCAGGGGGCCAGGGCGTCAGGGGGTCAGGGCGTCGGGGGCCAGGGCGTCAGGGGGCCAGGGCGTCAGGGCGTCAGGGGTCAGGGCGTCAGGGGTCAGGGCGTCAGGGGTCAGGGCGTCAGGGGCCAGGGGGTCAGGGCGTCAGGGCGTCAGGGGCCAGGGCGCCAGGGCGTCAGGGGGCCAGGGCGTCAGGGGGCCAGGGCGTCAGGGGGCCAGGGCGTCAGGGGGCCAGGGCGTTAGGGGTCACTCACAGTGTGTAACTCCGGCCAGAGTCTGGTAGAAGGTGGGCGTGTCGTTGTCGTCTGTGAGGGTGACACACACGCCTCCGGAGAGCAGCCAACGGGAGAAGGTGAACGCCTCTGTGTTCTGAAGGAGCCAGTTCTTAAAGCGCTCATAGTTGACTTTCTCCCCCTGAGACACACAAAACACATCAACAACAAAGCATTGAGTCTGCAGCTAGGTGGGTAACTAAATACTTAACGGGTGAGTACTTGACAAAAATAGTATTGTTGGGGAGACGGACACAGAGTAGCGTTTATATCATAAGGTTCAAGGCGGCTGCCCGCCCGCCTCTTCCACTTACCAAACAAAACAAGCGCAAGAACGGAAACAGTGAATAAAGGGGCAAACTGTGATTGGTATATACATTTTGGCGCTTTTGAATGAATAACATATACCCTACCCTATTGATTTGTTATTGTTTGAACTGATGTACTGGGCCGTGTACACTTCCCTCTGTAGTGCCTTGTGGTCGGAGGCCGAGCAGTTCACATAGCAGGCAGTGATGCAACCATGTATTTCTAGACATGGTGAACGAGACACAGAGAGAGAGAGAGACACAGAGAGAGAGAGAGACACAGAGGAGAGAGAGACACAGAGAGAGAGAGACACAGAGAGAGAGAGAGAGAGAGAGAGAGGAGAGAGAGAGAGAGAGAGAGAGAGGACTAGGGCTAGCTAAGACTAACCTGCTGCTGAGAGAGAGAGACACAGAGAGAGAGACACAGAAAGAGAGACACAGAGAGAGAGACACAGAGAGAGAGACACAGAGAGAGAGACACAGAGAGAGAGACACAGAGAGAGAGACACAGAGAGAGAGACACAGAGAGAGAGGACTAGGGCTAGCTAAGACTAACCTGCTGCTGCTGAGAGAGAGAGAGAGAGGACTAGGGCTAGCTAAGACTAACCTGCTGCTGCTGAGAGAGAGAGAGAGAGGACTAGGGCTAGCTAAGACTAAGCTGCTGCTGAGAGAGAGAGAGAGGACTAGGGCTAGCTAAGACTAAGCTGCTGCTGAGAGAGAGAGAGAGTCACTACCAGAGTCTCTACCAGTTACTACAGAGTCTCCACCAGAGTCACTACCAGAGTCACTACCAGAGTCACTACCAGAGTCACTACCAGAGTCTCCACCAGAGTCTCCACCAGAGTCTCCACCAGAGTCCTCCACCA
>NC_042969.1:86522005-86584709 GCF_901001165.1 Salmo trutta | reverse complement strand
ACTGGGGAGGCGAGAGGAGGAGTCACCTGGACTGGGGAGGCGAGAGGAGGAGTCACCTGGACTGGGGAGGCGAGAGGATTCACCTGGACTGGGGAGGAGTCACCTGGACTGGGGAGGCGAGAGGAGTCACCTGGACTGGGGAGGCGAGAGGAGGAGTCACCTGGACTGGGGAGGTGAGAGGAGTCACCTGGACTGGGGAGGCGAGAGGAGTCACCTGGACTGGGGAGACGAGAGGAGTCACCTGGACTGGGGAGGTGAGAGGAGGAGTCACCTGGACTGGGGAGGTGAGAGGAGGAGTCACCTGGACTGGGGAGGTGAGAGGAGGAGTCACCTGGACTGGGGAGGCTGAGAGGAGGAGTCACCTGGACTGGGGAGGCTGAGAGGAGTCACCTGGACTGGGGAGGAGTCACCTGGACTGGGGAGGTGAGAGGAGGAGTCACCTGGACTGGGGAGGTGAGAGGAGGAGTCACCTGGACTGGGGAGGTGAGAGGAGGAGTCACCTGGACTGGGGAGGCTGAGAGGAGGAGTCACCTGGACTGGGGAGGTGAGAGGAGGAGTCACCTGGACTGGGGAGGTGAGAGGAGGAGTCACCTGGACTGGGGAGGTGAGAGGAGGAGTCACCTGGACTGGGGAGGCTGAGAGGAGTCACCTGGACTGGGGAGGAGTCACCTGGACTGGGGAGGAGTCACCTGGACTGGGGAGGAGTCACCTGGACTGGGGAGGCGAGAGGAGGAGTCACCTGGACTGGGGAGGCGAGAGGAGGAGTCACCTGGACTGGGGAGGCTGAGAGGAGTCCCCTGGACTGGGGAGGTGAGAGGAGGAGTCACCTGGACTGGGGAGGCTGAGAGGAGGAGTCACCTGGACTGGGGAGGCTGAGAGGAGTCACCTGGACTGGGGAGGTGAGAGGAGGAGTCACCTGGACTGGGGAGGTGAGAGGAGTCACCTGGACTGGGGAGGCGAGAGGAGTCACCTGGACTGGGGAGGCGAGAGGAGGAGTCACCTGGACTGGGGAGGTGAGAGGAGGAGTCACCTGGACTGGGGAGGCGAGAGGAGGAGTCACCTGGACTGGGGAGGCGAGAGGAGTCACCTGGACTGGGGAGGAGTCACCTGGACTGGGGAGGAGTCACCTGGACTGGGGAGGCGAGAGGAGTCACCTGGACTGGGGAGGCGAGAGGAGTCACCTGGACTGGGGAGGCGAGAGGAGTCACCTGGACTGGGGAGGCGAGAGGAGTCACCTGGACTGGGGAGGCGAGAGGAGTCACCTGGACTGGGGAGGCGAGAGGAGTCACCTGGACTGGGGAGGCTGAGAGGAGTCACCTGGACTGGGGAGGCTGAGAGGAGTCACCTGGACTGGGGAGGCGAGAGGAGGAGTCACCTGGACTGGGGAGGCGAGAGGAGGAGTCACCTGGACTGGGGAGATGAGAGGAGTCACCTGGACTGTGGAGGCGAGAGGAGTCACCTGGACTGTGGAGGCGAGAGGAGTCACCTGGACTGGGGAGGCGAGAGGAGTCACCTGGACTGGGGAGGCGAGAGGAGTCACCTGGACTGGGGAGGCGAGAGGAGTCACCTGGACTGGGGAGGCGAGAGGAGTCACCTGGACTGGGGGGGGCGAGAGGAGTCACCTGGACTGGGGAGGCGAGAGGAGTCACCTGGACTGTGGAGGCGAGAGGAGTCACCTGGACTGGGGAGGCGAGAGGAGTCACCTGGACTGGGGAGGCGAGAGGAGTCACCTGGACTGTAGGACTGGGAGGCGAGAGGAGTCACCTGGACTGTAGGACTGGGGAGGCGAGAGGAGTCACCTGGACTGTAGGACTGGGGAGGCGAGAGGAGTCACCTGGACTGTAGGACTGGGGAGGCGAGAGGAGTCAGCTGGACTGGGGAGGTGAGAGGAGTCACCTGGACTGGGGAGGTGAGAGGAGTCACCTGGACTGTAGGGGTTGGGAGGTGAAAGGGACAGTCATATCCCAGTGTGTGTGTGTGTGTGTGTGTGTGTGTGTGTGTGTGTGTGTGTGTGTGTGTGTGTGTGTGTGTGTGTGTGTGTGTGTGTGTGTTCTAGGTCCCAGGGGACGTACCTCTGCAACCTTCGGAGGGATCCCATCTCCCAGTACTTCTCTGTAGAAGCACTGTTGGGCCATGTAGAAGGACAGGCCGCTGGTCCTCTTAAAGGCATCCTTCAGCCGCTTCAACTCCACATCAGTTACTACAGAGAGAAAGAGTGGGGAGAGAGACATCAGGCTCAAGACTAAAGGTGTCCCTAACAGCAGGCTAAAGACTAAGGTGTCCAAAACATCAGGCTCAAGACCAAGGTGTCTTATGTGTCACAGACTGCATCCCAAATGGTTCCCTATTCCCTAGTGCACTACTGGTGGACCACAACCCTAGGGAATAGGGTGCCAACTAACTAACTAACAACGAGGTCATATCCTATCCTCTGCTATGGAAAGAGGGCAGGTTTCATATGACTAGTGAAGGTGATTAACATATGACGGTGCCAGCTGAAGAAAGGATGCACACAAGATCCCACCAGGGTCGAGTCTCAGTACGAGAGCCCCCCACCAGGGTCGAGTCTCAGTACGAAAGCCCCCCACCAGGGTCGAGTCTCAGTACGAAAGCCCCCCACCAGGGTCGAGTCTCAGTACGAGAGCCCCCACCACCAGGGTCGAGTCTCAGTACGAAAGCCCCCCACCAGGGTCGAGTCTCAGTACGAAAGCCCCCCACCAGGGTCGAGCCTCAGTACGAAAGCCCCCCACCAGGGTCGAGTCTCAGTACGAAAGCCCACCACCAGGGTCGAGTCTCAGTACGAGAGCCCCCACCACCAGGGTCGAGTCTCAGAACGAAAGCCCCCCACCAGGGTCGAGTCTCAGTACGAGAGCCCCCACCACCAGGGTCGAGTCTCAGTACGAGAGCCCCCACCACCAGGGTCGAGTCTCAGAACGAGAGCCCCCACCACCAGGGTCGAGTCTCAGTACGAGAGCCCCCACCACCAGGGTCGAGTCTCAGTACGAGAGCCCCCACCACCAGGGTCGAGTCTCAGTACGAGAGCCCCCCACCACCAGGGTCGAGTCTCAGTACGAGAGCCCCCCACCACCAGGGTCGAGTCTCAGTACGAGAGCCCCCCACCACCAGGGTCGAGTCTCAGTACGAGAGCCCCCCACCAGGGTCGAGTCTCAGTACGAGAGCCCCCCACCAGGGTCGAGTCTCAGTACGAGAGCCCCCCACCAGGGTCGAGTCTCAGTACGAGAGCCCCCACCACCAGGGTCGAGTCTCAGTACGAGAGCCCCCCACCAGGGTCGAGTCTCAGTACGAGAGCCCCCACCAGGGTCGAGTCTCAGTACGAGAGCCCCCCACAAGGGTCGCTTCGTCAGCCATTTTGAGCTAGGCTACTTCCTATTCAGACCTTATGCCCTCAGCTGTAAATCTGTTCGGCCACTGCCTTCATTTAAAAGGCTAGTAACAGGTGTTACCATCGGATGTGTGGCTCTCTCCCCCCTCTCTCAGGGGTCAATTAAACAAATATATTTTATTCATTTATTGAATACATTTTCTCAGCATGTTACCATCCTAGCCACTGTAGTAGACGATCTTCTGCTGTTGAAGGATGTGGTTATTAAAACAGGCGCAGAAAGAGCAGGGAGACGGAGAGAAATTGCTTGCTTGCTCTGGGTACGGCGGGGGAAGTGAAAAACAGGACTGATGATCGTACCCTCCCTGTATGGCAAAAAAAAAAAGCTTATTAAAAAAAAAAAAAAAAACTCATTAAAAAGCAACAGCCTGAAAGTCCAAGGGATGTTTATGAATCTGGGACTGGAAGGAGGAAAAAGCGGGTCGCTCGTATTAAAAGAAATGGGTGGACGTGTGAGTGTGACCTAGTATTGCAACATGGTAGGAATAAAGTGGCTGGCTAATTCTGTTCTTGTAGGATTGAAATGCAAATAGAAAACCATATTGTGTAAAGACCGAACTGTGTGTAGACCTTCATCAAAGACATAGTCCTGAATACATCATGGTCTAATCTATACTAAAAGGCATGGTGATGGGAGACTGATTGAATTGCATGCTGCGTTTGTCTTCTCCTCTGCTGACAAGGGATGACAGTTTAATCTAAGATAACTGTTCAATGCTGAGAATTTCAGCTGTGTGTCAAAAAACCTACAAAATAACATGTGGTGGAAAATAAAAATAAATGTAAACTGGTTTGAAGAGCACAAACACTCTTGACAGTACAGCACTGTTACGGATACAAGTATCCTGTGTATGTATCCGGTGTGTGTGTTTCTTGTCTCTCCTTCTCCCCTCACAGGTGACAATCATCACTCCCCAATCAGTCATCAATCAGTCCCCAATCAGAAGACACCTGTTCTTTTTCCCTCAACCTATCACAGCCCCTTTCCCTTGGTTTAAAACCCCAGTCAGTTGCAATCTCTCGCTAGCTCATTCTCACTCTGAGATCAATCTTTGTGTGCTCTCTCTCTCGATCTCTCTCTCGATCTCTCTCTCTCTCTCGATCTCTCTCTCTCTCTCGATCTCTCTCTCTCGATCTCTCTCTCTCTCGATCTCTCTCTCTCTCGATTTCTCTCTCGATTTCTCTCTCGATTTCTCTCTCGATATTTCTCTCTCTCTCTCTCGATATTTCTCTCTCTCTCTCTAGCTCTCTCTCTCTCGATCTCTCTCTCTCTCGATCTCTCTCTCTCGATTTCTCTCTCTCTCGATTTCTCTCTCTCGATCTCTCTCTCTCTCGATCTCTCTCTCGATCTCGATCTCTCTCGATCTCTCTCTCTCGATCTCTCTCTCTCTCTCTCTCGATCTCTCTCTCGATCTCGATCTCTCTCTCGATCTCTCTCTCTCTCTCTCTCGATCTCTCTCTCTCTCGATCTCTCTCTCTCTCTCGATCTCTCTCTCTCGATCTCTCTCCCTCTCGATCTCTCTCTCTCGATTTCTCTCCCTCTCGATCTCTCTCTCTCGATTTCTCTCCCTCTCTCAATCTCTCTCTCTCTCAATCTCAATCTCTCTCTCGATCTCTCTCTCGATCTCTCTCTCTCTCGATCTCTCTCTCTCTCGATCTCTCTCTCTCTCGATCTCTCTCTCTCTCGATCTCTCTCTCTCTCGATCTCTCTCTCTCTCGATCTCTCTCTCTCTCTCTCGATCTCTCTCTCTCTCGATCTCTCTCTCGATCTCTCTCTCGATCTCTCTCTCGATCTCTCTCTCGATCTCTCTCTCGATCTCTCTTGTTTTTACAACTGCATGTCACATTTGTCCGGTAACCCTGTGAGTATTGTTTTGTTGTTTGACTGTTTGTTTGTTTGTTGGGAAAAGGGGGTACCAAGACAAGTCGCCCATGGGCATACATTACCCGTAGGAATACTGTGTCTAAGTACCCTAGTTAGAACTCGGCGGACCACCCTCTGTATTTTTGGTTAGTAAAAAAAAACTAAAAGTTCAATGCGTTTCCACCGCATTTTCAACTCTACCAATAGTTTTGTCACAAAATGGTAGTAGGTACCAGGCGCACCGGTTTGTGTCAAGAACTGTAACGCTGCAGGGTTTTTCATCCGTCTGTGTTTTCATCCGGAAACGATCTCCCCTAGCCTATAACCTTACCTTTGGATTCTATTGTTTTATCATATAAAAAATGATATTTATTTTTGTAAGCCTAGGACTGGCTGCAAAGCTACCTTGTAAACGTCTTATTGCGGCAACTGTTACTATAGTTGTAGATGTGTTTTTTTTTGTTCTTGAAATAGGCTAGTCTAGCTTAGTTTTTTTTTTGGCTTATTGTTTCTTTGCTTGGGTCCAGCTCAGCCCCTTTTCTCACACCCCATTACCGTGTGTTTATAAATAAACCATTAGAGTTTGACGGTAGATTGTAGTTGTCTGTGGTCATTGGTTCTCACTGTTACTTATCACTATTATAATTTGCATGATTTATGTTACGGTCTCGTTGCCATCCCCCCTAGACTGCAGGGCCAAAGGGATTCGTAACAAGCACTTTGAAATGACAGACGCAGAATAATCACCTGGCTGCTTCAGCCTTGAAACGTGCTTTCAATTATGCCAGCTTGTCCCTGAAGCTGGAAGGACAGACAACGTCAGAGGAAAAGGGGCTAAGGTCGGGGTTGTTTGGGATTCTACCGTGCTACTCTAGCATACTACAAGCAACCATGTTCCATGGACTATGATCTGAGAGGAGGAACTTCCTCTATACAATCCTAGGAAGAAGTAAGTAAGCATTTCACTGTAAGGTCTACTACACCTGCTGTATTCGGCGCATGTGACAAAAAAAAAACTTTGATTTGATAAAATGTTCAATTCTTATTTAGGTCGCCACTAGTGGCACCCGGATCTGTGTGTGTGTGTCATATATAACCAAGGATCCACAGGTCCCGTCAGGTCTAAGAGCTCATTATCTTGCCTGTATTCAGAGCACCTTTACCCCGCTGCACCCCGGGGCCGTAGACCCGCTGCACCCCGGGGCCGTGGACCCGCTGCACCCCGGGGCCGTGGACCCGCTGCACCCCGGGGCCGTGGACCCGCTGCACCCCGGGGCCGTGGACCCGCTGCATCTTAACAGCGGCGCGACTTTTAACGAATGAACTCCCAGCAGAGCCGGTGTCAGCCACACCCCTGACAGTTAGATCCATGGCAACGCCCGTTGCTAGAGGGGGAGGGAACCGGAACGCCCGTTGCTAGAGGGGGAGGCGCCGAGAAGGTAACTATGTTTAGTTCAACGATTAAGCTACATCCAAACACAGCTTTGTTGTCCCCTTACTGCCGGAGAGGATTTGAAATTTGACATTTTAAGTGGGTAATGCTTGTGGCTTTCGTAACCCATTCCGTATAGGAAAACCATTGGAAACCCCATCTCCCTCTAGTCTAGATGATATTAAAACAGGTCTAACTGACACAGGAAGATTCATTACATTTCTCTAAGTATCAGATAGGTCTGTATTGATTAACCACCAATGACTTTGCTAAATAATAGTACAAATGGTTGCAGGTAGATGAACCAAGAGGCAGTTTGACGTAGTGGCCAACACTACTGGTATTGTTGCCATGCTGTGACGTAATGATTGCATTCTGGGCCACACGCCTGCCATGTACACTCAGGCACAAGCATACACACCCACCCACCCACCCACACAAACACCCACCCACACAAACACCCACACACAGACTCCCACACATCACGGCTCCCTAGTGAAAGTGGCACAGAGAGGATGACACTGTCACACACTCAAAACCACTGAATCAACACTTGGCCTACTATACCCTGAAATAACACAGGTCTGCCTGCGTGAGAGTGGAGACCTGGGGCTGGAGTAGAAACACCGACTGTAGAGAAACAACCAGTAGTAGTAGTAGTGTCTGCCTGGGCCAGCATGCAAATACACTGTTCAAGAGACATTACATTTCTGACTCCAAGGAAAAGAGCGCTGGGTGACCTGGCAGTCAGGGACAAAAGGGCAAGACCAGACTGACCCATTGATTTGATCCATAACCGTGATTTCTAACGCCTTCTCACTGGGAGTCGTACGAGTTGCCGGACAGCGGAGTTGACGAGTCCATATCAATACTATAATACAGTCTGGCCCTTAGTCTTTTAGACTAGTGAGTGAATAACCCAGTTAGCCGGTGGGTAACTCCACGTACATTAACTAATATCCCAGTTAGCCGGTGGGTAACTCCACGTACATTAACTAATATCCCAGTTAGCCGGTGGGTAACTCCACGTACATTAACTAATATCCCAGTTAGCCGGTGGGTAACTCCACGTACATTAACTAATATCCCAGTTAGCCGGTGGGTAACTCCACGTACATTAACTAATATCCCAGTTAGCCGGTGGGTAACTCCACGTACATTAACTAATATCCAAGTTAGCCGGTGGGTAACTCCACGTACATTAACTAATATCCCAGTTAGCCGGTGGGTAACTCCACATACATTAACTAATATCCCAGTTAGCCGGTGGGTAACTCCACGTACATTAACTAATATCCCAGTTAGCCGGTGGGTAACTCCACGTACATTAACTAATATCCAAG
The DNA here is from genome assembly GCF_901001165.1 of Salmo trutta. Taxonomy (NCBI): domain Eukaryota; kingdom Metazoa; phylum Chordata; class Actinopteri; order Salmoniformes; family Salmonidae; genus Salmo; species Salmo trutta. The sequence goes on along the minus strand of NC_042969.1, from coordinate 86,576,667 downwards.
TTAGCCGGTGGGTAACTCCACGTACATTAACTAATATCCCAGTTAGCCGGTGGGTAACTCCACGTACATTAACTAATATCCCAGTTAGCCGGTGGGTAACTCCACGTACATTAACTAATATCCCAGTTAGCCGGTGGGTAACTCCACGTACATTAACTAATATCCCAGTTAGCCAGTGGGTAACCCTGGGTACATTAACTAATATCCCAGTTAGCCGGTGGGTAACCCTGGGTACATTAACTAATATCCCAGTTAGCCGGTGGGTAACTCCACGTACATTAACTAATATCCCAGTTAGCCGGTGGGTAACCCTGGGTATATTAACTAATATCCCAGTTAGCCGGTGGGTAACCCCGAGTACATTAACTAATATCCCAGTTAGCTGGTGGGTAACCCCACGTACATTAACTAATATCCCAGTTAGCCGGTGGGTAACCCTGGGTACATTAACTAATATCCCAGTTAGCCGGTGGGTAACCCTGGGTACATTAACTAATATCCCAGTTAGCCAGTGGGTAACCCTGGGTACATTAACTAATATCCCAGTTAGCCAGTGGGTAACCCTGGGTACATTAACTAATATCCCAGTTAGCCGGTGGGTAACTCCACGTACATTAACTAATATCCCAGTTAGCCGGTGGGTAACCCTGGGTACATTAACTAATATCCCAGTTAGCCGGTGGGTAATAATACACTGCCTGCTGGACTGTAGCTGTAATGAATATATATAAACGGACGCCTCTTAATAATGCTCTCAGGCTGCTATGCAACGAAAGCTGACATTCATCCATCAGAACACCACCAAAAGCTGACATTCATCCAACCAGAACACCACCGAAAGCTGACATTCATCCAACCAGAACACCACCGAAAGCTGACATTCATCCAACCAGAACACCACCGAAAGCTGACATTCATCCAACCAAAACACCACCGAAAGCTGACATTCATCCAACCAAAACACCACCGAAAGCTGACATTCATCCAACCAAAACACCACCGAAAGCTGACATTCATCCAACCAAAACACCACCGAAAGCTGACATTCATCCAACCAAAACACCACCGAAAGCTGACATTCATCCAACCAAAACACCACCGAAAGCTGACATTCATCCAACCAAAACACCACCGAAAGCTGACATTCATCCAACCAGAACACCACCGGTGTTTCCATCTGAAAAGATCTCTATGGAACGCTTTGCTGTCACACTAGGCAAATGTGAATAACCCAAATCCTCAGGCGGGACTGACCAGAGCCAATACAAGGTGTGAATGCAAAGCACTGCCTGAGTAGTCTGATGCGGATGCTTTCTTCACCAAGGAACAGAGAGAAAGAAAGAAGAGACCAAGAGAAAGAGAGGAAGCATCTGACGGCTGATGCTGCAACTCTCATGGAACCGAGGTTGCCAGCCAGCAGCTACATACTGTATGACTACATTCAGCTACCTACTGTATGACTACATTCAGCTACATACAGCTAACTACTGTATGACTACATTCAGCTACCTACTGTATGACTACATTCAGCTACATACAGCTAACTACTGTATGACTACATACAGCTAACTACATTCAGCTACATACAGCTAACTACTGCATAACTACATTCAGCTACATACAGCTAACTACTGTATGACTACATTCAGCTAACTACTGTATGACTACATTCAGCTACATACAGCTACATTCAGCTAACTACTGTATGACTACATTCAGCTACTACTGTATGACTACATTCAGCTACATACAGCTAACTACTGCATGACTACATACAGCTAACTACTGTATGACTACATTCAGCTACATACAGCTAACTACTGTATGACTACATACAGCTAACTACATTCAGCTACATACAGCTAACTACTGTATGACTACATACAGCTAACTACTGTATGACTACATTCAGCTACATACAGCTAACTACTGTATGACTACATACAGCTAACTACTGTATGACTACATTCAGCTACATACAGCTAACTACTGTATGACTACATACAGCTAACTACTGTATGACTACATTCAGCTAACTACTGTATGACTACATTCAGCTACATTCAGCTAACTACTGTATGACTACATTCAGCTACATACAGCTAACTACTGTATGACTACATTCCCTCTCTCAGACAACTGCTCCGACTGTCTGAACCCGTTTCTGCACCTTGAGCGCCAAGAAGACAACAAATGGTTCATGTGGTTCAACACTGATTGTTAAATAAAAAGGTTAAATAAAAAATATATATAAATAAATTGCGTCTGCGATTGGAAAACCCACTGGGTTTCACTCAAGGGTGCAGTTATGTGTTAAAAAGGCCCAAGATCCAAGTGTCCAATAGTTGCTTTGACATGAGGACTCAAGGTGGCTGTTGGGCTGAGGCCTGTCTGCGTACCGTCCCTTCAGAAAAACATCCTCCTCCTACGCTGGCACAGAGTTAGTTGAGATCTGTGCAGAAGTTTGACCCACCTGCTCTCGTCTCCGCCTAAGCATTTTTAGAAAACGGAAAAATGAAGCTATTACGGGAGGTGCTGCATGAGATAAGCATTCAAACACGACCAATTGGATTTTCCCCCCTCGTGTTTAACGACAATATGTCAAGGTGGATTACACACACAGCTCATCATTCACACTATTACTGACTGACTGATCCCAGGGGGGGCTGCTGCCTGGGTCCTATAGTGGTTTCCTTCTGCTCACTGTCACCGAGCATAGCTTTAGGTTACCACAAGGTCAGTGTGACTCATATCTAAAGTAGTTAGAGATATGACTCATAAAGGTCCCCGACATCACCTCCTTCCTTGCAACATCAGTATTCAGCAGCCACAGTAGAACAAGGTGCTTCTCATGATTAAACTGGCAGCCCTTTGATCTGCTGCATGAATGACGTCACCAAATCACCTTGTCAAGTTGTTTTACTATGAGGAGTATATGACAACCCAATCCTACTCTATCCCATCCTTTAGGCTGGGTCTAGTAATACTCTATCAGTCTAAGTGTTTTCTGACTCCTACAACAGGAAGAATTGTCTGCTTGCTGAAGGAAAACAGTGTATGAAGAACAGAGAATCAACACAGGACTGTCTGCTTGCTGAAGGAAAACAGTGTAGGAAGAACAGAGAATCGACACAGGACTGTCTGCTTGCTGAAGGAAAACAGTGAAGTTGAGTTGTTAAGAGACAGACACCTATCCCACTGTGTCGCCAAGACAACGACTCTAATCTCCGTAGTCACCTTTCTGCTTAATTCGGTTACACTGTGACCACCCGGTAGATGGGATATGGGTGATTCCGTGTGCTTCATAACGTGATCATAAATCAGAGGAATGCCGGTCTGGGTCTAACGTCACCATGCAGCCTACAGTAGAGCATTGAAAGAGGGAGGGACTAGCTGATTAGCAATCAGTCCCTTACAAGAGGTCAAGCAGTCAGCCAGCCAGCCAGCCAGCCAGTCAGCCAGTCAGCCAGTCAGCCAGTGGACCTTTCTATGCAGTTTAATGGTCAGGACTGATTCTGTTTTTATCACATTGTTATGTGACAGTACCTTGTAAAAATGAATGGAACAGCATATCAAACATTCAGAAAAACGCTAACTCCACTACTGGAATATGCTACTTCAGTTCTACACCACAATTCTAAAAGGAAATAGACCTAAATGTACATTACCATACGAGGTCACAGTGACAGAACACTAAATGTACATTACCATACGAGGTCACAGTGACAGAACACTAAATGTACATTACCATACGAGGTCACAGTGACAGAACACTAAATGTACATTACCATACGAGGTCACAGTGACAGAACACTAAATGTACATTACCATACGAGGTCACAGTGACAGAACACTAAATGTACATTACCATACGAGGTCACAATGACAGAACACTAAATGTACATTACCTTACGAGGTCACAGTGACAGAACACTAAATGTACATTACCATACGAGGTCAGTGACAGAACACTAAATGTACATTACCATACGAGGTCACAGTGACAGAACACTAAATGTACATTACCATACGAGGTCACACAGTGACAGAACACTAAATGTACATTACCATACGAGGTCACAGTGACAGAACACTAAATGTGCATTACCATAAGAGGTCACAGTGACAGAACACTAAATGTACATTACCATACGAGGTCACAGTGACAGAACACTAAATGTACATTACCATACGAGGTCAGTGACAGAACACTAAATGTACATTACCATACGAGGTCACAATGACAGAACACTAAATGTACATTACCATACGAGGTCACACAGTGACAGAACACTAAATGTACATTACCATACGAGGTCACACTGACAGAACACTAAATGTACATTACCATAAGAGGTCACAGTGACAGAACACTAAATGTACATTACCATACGAGGTCACAATGACAGAACACTAAATGTACATTACCATACGAGGTCACACAGTGACAGAACACTAAATGTACATTACCATACGAGGTCACAATGACAGAACACTAAATGTACATTACCTTACGAGGTCACAGTGACAGAACACTAAATGTACATTACCATACGAGGTCACACAGTGACAGAACACTAAATGTACATTACCATACGAGGTCACAGTGACAGAACACTAAATGTACATTACCATACGAGGTCACAGTGACAGAACACTAAATGTACATTACCATACGAGGTCACAGTGACAGAACACTAAATGTACATTACCATACGAGGTCACAGTGACAGAACACTAAATGTACATTACCATACGAGGTCACAGTGACAGAACACTAAATGTACATTACCATACGAGGTCACAGTGGCAGAACAGTAAATGTACATTACCATACGAGGTCACACAGTGACAGAACACTAAAAGTAACACATTTCGATTATCAATCCTGACAGGCAAAGTTCAGTTGTTACAACTGCAGGGACCAAAGTACAGCAAGTATCAGGTAATGGTATAAGATATTTTCCAAGTGCTTCGGGATAAATATTCATCCGAGTCTTACATCACTGAACCAATTCACAGATGGATATGCAGAATTATAACAAATTGATTCAATATTTATCCTACACATTTTTTGCCTGGTACTAGGCTACTTCTATCTGGTCTAACCACTGCAATGCCGTTGTGAAAATTGACTCAGCACAAGAACACAGCTATACAATAACACAGTAAAGAATATCCTGATCTTAAGAGAGAAATACGTCCAGCTGGTCTAGTATAAGAACACAGCTGACATCTCATGCTTTCTCTCTAAGGTCACTGATTGGCACAAAAAAATGTTTAAAAAACATTAAAAAAATACAAAGAAAAAGGGTCACTAATGAACTCATACAGTAGACTAGATGGGTTATGTTATGAGATCTAGCAGACACAAGTAATGAATGTGGGGCGGCAGGTAGCCTAGCGGTTAGAGGAGGCAGGTAGCCTAGCGGTTAGAGCTAGGCTACCTTCCGCCTGCCTCTAACCACTAGGCTACCTGCCGCCTGCCTCTAACCACTAGGCTACCTGCCGCCTGCCTCTAACCACTAGGCTACCTGCCGCCTGCCTCTAACCACCAGGCTACCTGCCGCCTGCCTCTAACCACCAGGCTACCTGCCGCCTTCCTCTAACCACTAGGCTACCTGCCGCCTTCCTCTAACCACTAGGCTACCTGCCTGCCTCTAACCACTAGGCTACCTGCCGCCTTCCTCTAACCACTAGGCTACCTGCCTCCTGCCTCTAACCACTAGGCTACCTGCCGCCTTCCTCTAACCACTAGGCTACCTGCCGCCTTCCTCTAACCACTAGGCTACCTGCCGCCTTCCTCTAACCACTAGGCTACCTGCCGCCTTCCTCTAACCACTAGGCTACCTGCCGCCTTCCTCTAACCACTAGGCTACCTGCCGCCTTCCTCTAACCACTAGGCTACCTGCCGCCTTCCTCTAACCACTAGGCTACCTGCCTGCCTCTAACCGAAAGGTTGCTGGATCGAATCCCTGAGCTGACAAGGTAAACATCCGTCGTTCTGCCCCTGAACAAGACAGTTAACCCACTGTCATTATAAATAAGATTTTGTTCTTAACTGACTTGCCTATTTAAATAAAATAAAAAATAAATAAAATCGCTTATAAACATTCACCTAGCAAACTTTTTTTTTTTTTTACTCAGAGCGACCTTTCCAACATAATCCTAAATATTGCGTGTCTTGTTAAAATGAGGTTTTGGTTCAGTCTGCAGTTTGTTCTGAAACACTTGACAGAGACACTGACAGCTGGCTACTGGCTACTGTAAACGTTCACTAGCTGGAATTATCCATGTGTAGAAACACAGCTGGCTACTGTAAACGTTCACTAGCTGGAATTATCCATGTGTAGAAACACAGCTGGCTACTGTAAACGTTCACTAGCTGGAATTATCCATGTGTAGAAACACAGCTGGCTACTGGCTACTGTAAACGTTCACTAGCTGGAATTATCCATGTGTAGAAACACAGCTGGCTACTGTAAACGTTCACTAGCTGGAATTATCCATGTGTAGAAACACAGCTGGCTACTGGCTACTGTAAACGTTCACTAGTTGGAATTATCCATGTGTAGAAACACAGCTGGCTACTGTAAACGTTCACTAGCTGGAATTATCCATGTGTAGAAACACAGCTGGCTACTGTAAACGTTCACTAGCTGGAATTATCCATGTGTAGAAACACAGCTGGCTACTGTAAACGTTCACTAATTGGAATTATCCATGTGTAGAAACACAGCTGGCTACTGGCTACTGTAACCGTTCACTAGCTGGAAACACAGCCTGCCTAGCCATGGCATGAGAAAGCAAGTTTTAGTTGACTAGACAACCCATCTCTAGCGGCTGGCTAGTTAGTTACTGTAGATAAACTAATATAAGGTTAGTGATGGATTATTAACAAGACAGCACACGTTTACCTCTTTTGACCGCCTCGTCATACGAAAGGAAACCTATCCTTGACTCCTTGGCACCCATGTTGCCCTCATTTCACTACGATGTGAGAAAATACATGTTGAACGGCGATGTGTTTTCTCTGTTTTGAACGGACGACGCCCCTCCTCACCGACGCCATGTTTACTTTGATCACATGACCGGAAGTTCCCCGGGTCACCTGATCAGTCGGTATGGAACGGTAGGGCAGTGTTGCACATGATGTATTCCTGCAGGCTATGGACTGAACACAATACACACACTTTTCATATGCTCTTACAAATTACGTAGCACATTTACCCCTGTGTTGCCTAATCGTGTCACACAATGAAACAATTTTGGTCCGTCTACTTTAGGCTAACATTTTGTAAAACTGTCAAAGTTGTCCTTGTCTCTGGCTCCCCCCTGTGAGATATAGTTGAAAGGGTTTTATTATAAAGTTTGCAGAATATGCAGTGCACAAGATAAAGCTTGTCAAGATTCAGTATTGCAGTGTGAAAGTTATATTTGCCTAACAATTGGTCTACTGGTCTAATGCTGTACTTTAGCACTAGTTTATTCGTTATTATAAACTGGGTGGTTCGAACCCTGAATGCTGATTGGTTAACAGCCGTGGTATATCAGACCGTATACCACGGGTATGACAAAACATTTACTTTTACTGCTCTAATTATGTTGGTAACAAGTCTATAATAGCAATAAGGCACCTCGGGGGATTGTGGTGTATCCAGGCTCTCTGTGTTGCGTCGCGCGTAAGAACAGCCCTTAGCCATGGTATATATATAGAGATTTATTTATTTCACCTTTATTTAATCAGGTAGGCCAGTTGAGAACAAGTTCTCATTTACAACTGCGACCTGGCCAAGATAAAGCAATGCAGATTCGACACAATACAACAACACAGAGTTACACATGGAATAAACAAACATACAATCAATAATACAGTAGAAAAAGTCTATATACAGTGTGTGCAAATGAGGTAGGATAAGGGAGGTAAGGCAATAAATAGGCCATGGTGGCAAAGTAATTACAATATAGCAATTAAACACTGGAATGGTAGGATGTGCAGAAGATGCATGTGCAAGTAGAGATACTGGGGTGCAAAGGAGCAAGATAAATAAATAAATCCAGTATGGGGATGAGGAAGATTGGCTGGTATATTGGCCATACCCCCTCGGGCCTTATTGCTTAATTAGAATTACTCAATTCTCTATTATGTGCTGTATACATGATGTTATGTGTGATATAACATGATTATCTGCAATATGTGATCATTTGCACAGATCAGCAATAGTCAAGAATGTTGACACCTAAAACAATAGAAACAAATATATATTTTTATTCACCTGTCTTGAGCCCTATACTATGAATGTAGTTTGAGGAGTTAGCGAGTCAACGGAATTCAACGTGGAATAACCAACACTTGTAAAAGTCTATTTCACATGACAGTCTACTTAATATGCAAGACACCTTTTCTTTGATTTAGGAAAATTAAAACGTGGCGCTGACATTCCTATGGTTTTGATGTTTCAACATTGTCTCAATGAAAAGGTCTGCGTTCGATTAGCAACGTGCAACATGCACGCGTGGTTACAAGCCTGCTAGAGTTATAATGGATAAAGCCTGAGCTGGAATAGGAAGCTAACAGAAGCTGGTTAACCGAAGCTGGCATACTGAAGCTGGCTAGTTTTAGAAAACCCAGAGTAGATCTAGTTTGCTTTGTACTATACCCCTCTGCATAGCCACGGGAAGTAGGGGTGCTGAGGGTACTGAAAAAATATATATAAAATAATTCCCCCAAATATAATATATTATAAAAATGATTATAATTGAGAAAATAATAATGTCTAACAAAAGTAGTGCATTGGGCCCTTAATAGTCCTGTATTAGCGGATATATCGCTCTGCAGCTCCAGCGTGGACACAAATATTTGCCCAGCCTCCGTCTGTCTTCCTCTCATTCTCTCCCTGGACTGTCACTCCTCCTCTTCCTCGTTCTCAATCTCTCCCTAGACTGAGGGTCCTCCTCTTCCTCTCTCTCACTGGACTGTTGGTCCTCCTCTTCCTCTCTGGACTGTTGCTCCTCCTCTTCTTCCTCTCCTTCACTCTCTTCCTCCACTAGACCGTCAACCTCCACCTCTATTTCAGCCCTCTCCTCCTCTTCCTCCTCTCCTTCACTCTCTTCCTCCACTAGACCGTCAACCTCCACCTCTATTTCAGCCCTCTCCTCCTCTTCCTCCTCTCCTTCACTCTGCTGATTGTACGGAGATTGTGACAGCCGGTTAAATGGTGTCCCTTGAGAAGGCAAGGAACTAGATGCAACGTTATGTCAAAAGATGTGCAGTATTATTATAAGGAGACGTATACTCAGAATACGGAGGAGGAATGGAGGGAAAAAAGAGAGGCAGAGGAGGTCTAAGAGAGAGAGAGAGGGAGGAAGACGGTGAGCTTGAGTTGGTTTAAAATGGCGGAAAAAAGGGAAATGTTTTGTTAAAGAAGAATGGTAGAAAGTGTAAGCAGAGTGATCTGAAGACGGGAGGAGAAATGGAAGTGAATGAGGGCGAAGTATCTGAGGTGTTAGGTGTGGTGAAGTTCTCGGAGCCCGAGGCTTGCACACCAAGGGTCAAGATAAAGATGAGTCTGTGACAGTAGGAGTGAAGTTTTTGGAAAAATGTCCCGTGCTTGAGAGGCAGGTTGAGGTTTCCAGGGTTAGAGTAGTGCAGAAGTTGTCATATGCTGAGGGTGTGAAGAAAGTAGAGGAAGATGGGTCAAGGGGGAGGGATCCTGAGAGGAGTGGTAGATCTGTACCAATACAGAGGGAGAGGCCAACAAGTTATATATACTTCAGTGAGATTGGATTTGTAGCAGTTATAGAAGTGGTTATCTACTGTATTGCAGGGATGGAACGTAAGTCACAGAAAATGTTAGTTGTGGTGGTTTGGCACATGTGACTAATACAATTTGATTTGGTGGCAGCTGCAGAGATGTATTTGGGTGTGTGAGACTTGACATCAGAAGAGTTACAGGGTGTGTTAAGTGGTGATGTCCCATCCTTTCAGGTTGTTGGCCTGCGGGAGGACTACGTAGATTTAAATAGTGGATCACTTGCTTCTACACCTGCATTGCTTGCTGTTTGGGGTTTTAGGCTGGGTTTCTGTACAGCACTTTGTGACATCAGCTGATGTAAGAAGGGCTATATAAATACATTTGATTGATTGAGTAGGGTGTTGTTGTTTTTTTTAAATTATTTTTGTGAGTGTAGTGTTAGATGGTAGGGTATTTATTTTTTCAAGCTAATTATAAAGGAGTTGTACTCCAGTCTAGTAGGTGGCGGTAATGCAACATGTACTAGATGCCATCCGCCGTTAAACACCATCGAAGAAGAAGAGCGTAATCACTCTTTTTGACAAGCTAGCGACGACGTTTGAACTTCCGGATCCGGTGTTTTATGTCTGTTTACGAACACTAGCTACAGGTCAGGTTAGTCTGGTAGTTTATGCTTTACCACACAACTTTTTAGACACAGAGGCAAACATGGCTCTTTTTAAAGATGTTATTGCTCGAGGTTGAACAGCTATTACTACAGAGGAGAATGAGGGAAAAAAGACGGAGAAAATTTAGTTTGTCCACTGAACACTACAGGAGGGGACGATGGAGAATTGAATTGAAGACATGGCTCTTGTCCAACCTATGCGAAGCATTAACGGAAAAAAACAACATTTCTAATACTTTCGGATGTCGGTTGCCAGATTTGAGGACTTGTTTCAGCGGCTTGCCTCTCACAGCTTGCCCGTAATTGCTGCAGAAAGGATGTCTGTTACCTTTCGGGTTTTGTCGAGTGACAGCAAATAGCAAAGTATCGCTGCAAATTATAATTTATAATGTAGGAATCCCGACAGTTTGTGCCATCGTCACTGAAGTCTGCCAGTCCCGTAGGGCGGCGCACAATAGACCCAGCGTCGTCCAGGTTTAGCCGGGGGAGGCCGTCATTGTAAATAAGAATTTGTTCTTAACTGACTTGCCTAGTTAAATAAAGGTTAGATAAAATAAAAAATGGTTGACTGTTTCATGTTGTGAGCTACACACTTGGTTTTGCTATTTCTATTATTCACATTTGACATCTAAAGAGTACTAATGACAGTCACTTCCTCCTTGTTTTAGTTGTTCATATTTTTTGGGAGGCTAGACCCTCAAGACATTTACCTAACCTTGTTGTATAGTGGTCATTCAATGGAGAACTTCCTGCTTGGGTACATGTGAGTGTAGAGGTCTTTTCAATAGAGAACTTCCTGCTTGGGTACATGTGAGTGTCCAGCTGTAGCCAATGAGGACCCCTAAGACATTAACCTCATCTACATAGCTCAGTACAAGTTTACTGAGTGACTGATTCAAAACAGTAATATTGTCTGTCACAAATACATTTGCAGACCTTTTTAGATATTTAATTCCTATCATAAAAGGTGACTTGTGAAATGTAATTCACAGAAGTGTGATGAAAGGGGACATAAGATAAAACACTCATGTAAACACCAGTAACATGTCAATCAGGAAATAACCCCACCCCCCAGTAAATTAACTACCATCCTAAAGTATGAGGAAGAAAATGAAATAAAAAGGGGCGAGACAAACGGGAGACGTTCATCAGTAGGAATAGACACCATCCATGGTACCGTGCCGTCAAAGAGCGCAACTCCATCTCTCGGCTATCACCCCCCCCCCCCCCCCCCCCCCCCCCCCCCCCCCCCCAACACCAAGAAGCAGATGGCAAATACAATATAAGCAATCTTAAAACATCCACCTGGGCTCCTTTGAGTTAAAATGTTTACCCAAAATAACTGATTTCACACTGTCGTCTTGTTTTCTGATGATTTAACTAGCCCTGCTATCTTATAACACGGACACTGAATATCTCTAACTAGCCCTGCTATCTTATAACACGGACACTGAATATCTCTTTAACTAGCCCTGCTAATCTTATAACAAGGACACTGAATATCTCTAACTAGCCCTGCTAATCTTATAACACGGACACTGAATATCTCTTTAACTAGCCCTGCTAATCTTATAACACGGACACTGAATATCTCCCACTCACAATTTCTCTCAACCAGAAAAGAGCTGATTTCACATGTTTCGAACTAGGTCTGCTAAACATAAGATCACAATCACACTGACTGTACGAAAGGACTCGGCTGCATGACGAGTACACACGGGTGTCTGACGATGTTTCACGTGAACACCGAGCTAATCCAGTTGTCTGACAGTCGGTGGGGCACAGCAGCGGCAGCCCCGCTCCTCGTCTCTAACCCTTTTCGAGATTGAGAACATACCGGCCCTGAATCTTTCTCCGTGTTTCTCTGATATCAGTATCGGTGTTCAAATGTTGTGACATCTCCCTCCAACTTGTCTTTCACTTGCTTGTCCGATTAACAACCGCATCGAAGGGTTGGAGAAGATATCGTTTAGTTTCACCAGCTCGCACAGAGGCTCCTCTAAACTGGACATGGACTTAATTGCGTTTAGCAAATCTCTAAATAAAAAGGCCCAGTTTGTGTATTTTCTGTAGACCCCTTTAGTCTCTGTGGATATCATTGAAAAGTTTCATGTAAAAAGTTTGCCATTGACAGAATATGCAGTGCATAGGATGAGGCTTGTCTAGATACAGTATTAATACAGTGTGAAAGTAATATTCTAGAATGATTTACCACATGTATGTATGAACCATATTATTTACCACATGTATGAATGAACATATTATGTAGTCTGTGATAAAGTATTCCTCTATGATATCTGATCAGATCGACATCTGCACACACGTCAGCAAGTCAAGAATGTTGACACCTAAACAAAAAAAGGCAGACATTTTTATTTTCTAAAACTGATTTCCAATACATGATAAAATGGCAATTGACATTCAGTGACACAAGATGTCATAACACTTGGTGTATCATATTTATGACCATATTATGAAGGACAGTTCAAAGTATCACCACCTGTATTGTAAGTTGGTACCCAAACTATGATTGGTCCCTTGTTGTTCAGAGATGTAGCCCAGGTCTAGATCTGTAATCTACAGACTCTTTGTCAGCCTACTTCTCTAATCACTCTCACAGGTGAGGTTAAATCCAAAGTATTCAGTCTCTGAATCCACTGTTGAATCAGAGTCCTCTTCCTGTCTGTCATTTCCTTCTAGTGCTGATAATGTTTGTCCCTCTTCCTCTCTTTCTGTCTCTCCTAGCAGGAAACCCCTGTCTTTCTCCTCTCCTCTCTCTCCCTGCAATGTAGATCCTCTGTCCTCCTCTCTTTCTGTCTGTTCTGACAGTGGACTCCACTCTTCCTCATCTCCTTCACCCTCTTCCTCCAGTGGACCCCAGTCCAGCTCTATTTCAAACTCATCCTCCACTGGCCCCTCGTCCTCCTCCTCTTCTTCCTCTCTTCCGGTCTCCTCTGTCGGTTTAGCAGTAGGAGGGGGTCGTGGGCAGACTTCACCGCTGACACTATGTTGGAAAAACAGCTCACAGTCCTCCCTCCAGCATTTGATGTTGATGTTGTACCCAGCTGCCTTCATCTCGTTCTGCTTATTTAGGACATTGCTGTGTGTGGTTGTTATGCCCATCTTAGACAGTCTTTTGAAAATGGGCTTAACTCCCCCTTGGGTCAGTGTGGAGTTGATGACATAGGCCAGTGCAGAAAGCCTGGGGTTTCTACCTCTCAGGGCCACCGAGGCAGCTACACAGTTATGGATGGTGGAACCCCCTGTTGCAGTATTGATGGTGGTATAAAGCCATGGTGTCTTCCTGGACAACTCATCATCCAACGCTTTGTATGAAAAACACTTCATATTCTCCAACGAGGTACTACTCAAGATGCAAGGTTCAAAAACATTAGGGAGGCTTGCATATGCCTTGGCCTCCGCTTGTATTTTGTTTACAATCTGCTTTCTGATTTCTTGGGATATGTTCTCATTTGTCATGGCTAATTTTGCAAAGGTCACCAGATTGCCCATAGCCAAGTTTTCAATCATGCCTGAAAATTCTGAAGCAATTACCTTCCTCTTTTGCTTCCACATCCTTCCCTTGTTGTCAGGGGAACCAACTCCTGGTTTTGGATGACTCCATTTTGTGTCGTATGTAATGACAACCTGCAGAATAATATGGATCAAACATTAGATCTATATTATGAATATACACGTCTAGTGTCGGGGGGCTTGGTGTTGCACGTCTAGTGTCGGGGACAGGTGTTGCACGTCTAGTGTCGGGGGGCTTGGTGTTGCACGTCTAGTGTCGGGGGCTTGGTGTTGCACGTCTAGTGTCGGGGGGCTTGGTGTTGCACGTCTAGTGTCGGGGGCTTGGTGTTGCACGTCTAGTGTCGGGGGGCTTGGTGTTGCACGTCTAGTGTCGGGGGCTTGGTGTTGCACGTCTAGTGTCGGGGGGGTTGATGTTGCACGTCTAGTGTCGGGGGGCTTGGTGTTGCACGTCTAGTGTCGGGGACAGGTGTTGCACGTCTAGTGTCGGGGGGCTTGGTGTTGCACGTCTAGTGTAGGGGGGGTTGGTGTTGCACGTCTAGTGTAGGGGGGGTTGGTGTTGCACGTCTAGTGTCGGGGGGCTTGGTGTTGCACGTCTAGTGTTGGGGACAGGTGTTGCACGTCTAGTGTCGGGGGGCTTGGTGTTGCACGTCTAGTGTCGGGGGCTTGGTGTTGCACGTCTAGTGTCGGGGGGGTTGATGTTGCACGTCTAGTGTCGGGGGGCTTGGTGTTGCACGTCTAGTGTCGGGGACAGGTGTTGCACGTCTAGTGTCGGGGGGCTTGGTGTTGCACGTCTAGTGTAGGGGGGGTTGGTGTTGCACGTCTAGTGTAGGGGGGGTTGGTGTTGCACGTCTAGTGTCGGGGGGCTTGGTGTTGCACGTCTAGTGTTGGGGACAGGTGTTGCACGTCTAGTGTCGGGGGCTCCACCGACATGCATACAGGTTTCAGATGGAAATGCAACTGTTATCGACAGCTGTATAAGATGCTTGGTTAGTATAGCCAGAGTTGATGTCTCAAGAGACAGTCTACATTAGTTAGAGTTGTAGCTATAAATGATCGTGTTAGGATTATAGAGAGGTATAATGTTATAGCTACCTCAGCCATAATGTTTTTCTCGGAGGGCTTTGTAGAGGCATTGCATCTCTTCTTGGCACCCCTGCTTGTAGCTGATGGGCTTTGTTCCCGTTGACGCTTCTTCTCGGGTACCTCATTCAAGGCATTACAGTTAAAACACCTGGTCTTGGTAGCATCTCTTCCTGTCTCTACTTGGCCTTGTTGGGACTTCATAACTTCAGTTCCAAACGCCGGTGTTTGCGTTGCAGCTTTCCAACCTTACTAATGTTACGAAAACACTTTTGACATATCATTGTCGATGTATCTTGGTGCAGTGTCAGGTTTATGCCCAGGGTTGATAACCTAGTCAGAATGGTACAATTCGACTTTGACACAAGGGAGCGCACATGTTGGAGCGAACCAAATATCCTTAG
This sequence comes from Salmo trutta, assembly GCF_901001165.1. Taxonomy (NCBI): domain Eukaryota; kingdom Metazoa; phylum Chordata; class Actinopteri; order Salmoniformes; family Salmonidae; genus Salmo; species Salmo trutta. The sequence goes on along the minus strand of NC_042969.1, from coordinate 86,561,227 downwards.
ATTTTGATCGCAGAGACGGCATCTATCAAGATGGTTTGCAGCTTTAGGCATAGTTCAACAAAACAGTAGCGCAACTAAACTGGACCATAACAATGTCAACAAACTGAAAACGTCTCATCCCGACTTTCTGGCTGCCAGTGTCGAGATAAAAATCACGTGTAATTTAGACGTATAAGGGCCTGGTTCGACTTATGTTTATCTACCTCCCTAGGCGTGGGAGTAAATCACTGGTCGGTTGAAAGTCAAGGAAGGAAGGTTGCTGTGTTTAAAATGGTACAGAGCCTACAGGTTCAGTACTGGCCCTCAGCTTGATCAACCAAGCAAAAAGCCCAATAGAATCGAGCCATCCGACCAACCTTACCACCACACTAGCCTACCCCTCTTTTGCTTCAATGCTGTCAAAGTGCATGCTTTCTCGCTAAACATTTTTTAAATTAAAACTTAGATAGCTGTATATAGTTTTGGTGTATATTTCCTTTGATACATTATGGGTATTCTTCGTATATTAGAGATAAGTTTTTATTTTATTTTTTATATATCTTCAGTTGTTGCTTCCTGCAATTCCTACATGGAAAAAAAGGTGTTATTATTAAATGAAAGATATTTTGAGATGGTATGGGGATGAGTTCAGTCTCCATGATGCTTGATCCCCCCCCACCTGGTTCAAGTCCTTCATCTTCTACGAGGACCTGGTCCAAACAAATGTCTTCCCCGTAGCTGCAAACGCATTCCTCAAAAGGTCCATATAACATGAGATATATCCCAAATGGCACCCTTTCCCCTGTAGTGCACTACTTTTGACCAGGACGGTCAAAACTAGTGCACTACATAGGGAATCGGGCCCCATACGGCTAGCAAACTGATGTAAACATCTGTGGTGTTGAGATTGACCAAAATTAGGCCCATGTTGCAAGAAGACGTTTGATTTGACACGTTGTAGATAGTAATTTAGTTGTGTGTAACTCAGCCCTTTATCAGTGTATGTATCCCAAATTGCACCCTATTCCCCATGTGCTGCACTACTTTTGACCAGAGCCCTATGGGTAGTGTACAATATAGGGTGCCATTTGAAATGCAGACGTTATGTCATAGATCAGACGTGACGACAAGGCTGTCATGACATGAGCGGAAATCAAGCTGATGCGGTTCTCTTCCAGGAGGCTGCAAGTGGCTCAGGACCCCCGGCATTGTCTAAACCACCACCCTGGTCCCCATCCTCTACTACCCCTCCCCACGGAGCCACCGCCCTGGTCCCCATCCTCTACTACCCCTTCCCCACGGAGCCACCGCCCTGGTCCCCATCCTCTACTACCCCTTCCCCACGGAGCCACCGCCCTGGTCCCCATCCTCTACTACCCCTTCCCCACGGAGCCACCGCCCTGGTCCCCATCCTCTACTACCCCTTCCCCACGGAGCCACCGCCCTGGTCCCCATCCTCTACTACCCCTTCCCCACGGAGCCACCGCCCTGGTCCCCATCCTCTACTACCCCTTCCCCACGGAGCCACCGCCCTGGTCCCCATCCTCTACTACCCCTTCCCCACGGAGCCACCGCCCTGGTCCCCATCCTCTACTACCCCTCCCCACCGGAGCCCCCCCCTGGTCCCCATCCTCTACTACCCCTTCCCCACGGAGCCACCGCCCTGGTCCCCATCCTCTACTACCCCTTCCCCACGGAGCCACCGCCCTGGTCCCCATCCTCTACTACCCCTTCCCCACGGAGCCACCGCCCTGGTCCCCATCCTCTACTACCCCTTCCCCACGGAGCCACCGCCCTGGTCCCCATCCTCTACTACCCCTTCCCCACGGAGCCACCGCCCTGGTCCCCATCCTCTACTACCCCTTCCCCACGGAGCCACCGCCCTGGTCCCCATCCTCTACTACCCCTTCCCCACGGAGCCACCGCCCTGGTCCCCATCCTCTACTACCCCTTCCCCACGGAGCCACCGCCCTGGTCCCCATCCTCTACTACCCCTTCCCCACGGAGCCACCGCCCTGGTCCCCATCCTCTACTACCCCTTCCCCACGGAGCCACCGCCCTGGTCCCCATCCTCTACTACCCCTCCCCACGGAGCCACCGCCCTGGTCCCCATCCTCTACTACCCCTCCCCCACGGAGCCACCGCCCTGGTCCCCATCCTCTACTACCCCTTCCCAACGGAGCCCCACCCTGGTCCCCAGACCCAGAAAGAGCATTACACCCTGGCAGTCATCTATGCTCTGATGCTGTTGCTCACAATGCTCTTCAGATCAGCTTACAACACTCAGGGAGGAAATGACTCAGTTAAGGCCAAGGATGGGGAAATGACTCAGTTAAGGCCAAGGATGGGGAAATGAGACACTTACATATTACTAGTCTGATGGCCAGTACAGGTGGATTACTAGTCTGATGGCCAGTACAGGTGGATTACTAGTCTGATGGCCAGTACAGGTGGATTACTAGTCTGATGGCCAGTACAGGTGGATTACTAGTCTGATGGCCAGTACAGGTGGATTACTAGTCTGATGGCCAGTACAGGTGGATTACTAGTCTGATGGCCAGTACAGGTGGATTACTAGTCTGATGGCCAGTACAGGTGGATTACTAGTCTGATGGCCAGTACAGGTGGATTACTAGTCTGATGGCCAGTACAGGTGGATTACTAGTCTGATGGCCAGTACAGGTGGATTACTAGTCTGATGGCCAGTACAGGTGGATTACTAGTCTGATGGCCAGTACAGGTGGATTACTAGTCTGATGGCCAGTACAGGTGGATTACTAGTCTGATGGCCAGTACAGGTGGATTACTAGTCTGATGGCCAATCTCAAAGTATGACCCCACTGTCTATCCATCCAGGCAATAATCCCTCTAATCTAGACTATAGTACACATGTTCAGAGTGATTTTTTCCCCCCCTTCTCAAGTGATGAATTATCAATTGGTACATTTTAAGCCAAGAAAAATATCAAGGTTATGTTAAACATTCTTCATAAGAATTTAAATGTTTGATAATCTGCACACTGATGAGCAAATGGTCAAGAATGTTGACACCAAGAGAATCAAAATATCCTTTTTATTCAAGTATACCTCATCTATTGATGACGTAGGTCTATTAACGTTTAACATAGATTAGATGAATGCAGAATATGAGAATTTTTGTACATTTCTGGATATATACTGTAAACATAAAACGATTAATATACTTTTCGAATGTACTTAGTGTTTGGTTATAAATCTGGCCTGAAATTCCAATAAGGCACCTGAGGGAAAATGTTCTGGTGGTGAAATGGTGAAATGATCAGTTAAAATACGAACACAGCGTATTCGTACCTCACATGTAAACAAACAGAGTTAAGATGACAACGGGGGGGGGGGGGGTGTACAGTCAACACACAGCAACAAATAAATGATTCCCCCCCCCCCCCTCAAAATCATGAAATTATTTACAGTAACATGCAAATACCTTACTTAACCGTTTGCCTTTTCTACAAATGGAAAACAATCTATACATAGTAAATCCATTCCTTTGTATATAAATATCTTTCTTCCCCATTTGCTTGCCTGACGTACTGTAGTGGTGTGAAAGGTATGATGACTATAAAGCCTCAGGTTCTAATTACATTCAAGCGTTCAACACTTAAAATGCTAAATAAAATGTTAAATAAAATGTATAACTGGGAAGGAGGGTTGTCACTTCATACACCTGCTAGTGAAAAAACATGTTTTGCTGTAAAAGACAGGTGACAAGTTACTTCTAACTTTGCATGTAGTCCGTCTGGCTGTCTAAGCAAAAACGTGTCCGTTTTAGTTGGAGCAGTTTTGGATTGCTTGTGTGGGGTGTAAGAGAAGTTGTGTTCAGATGAGCGATTCGCGTGAACCCATAGTGTAGTGGATATCACCCATAGAAAACAATACAGGCACCCTGGAAACATGGTCACACAAACGCACACTAATACCGCAGGCCTTCAACACGCTCCTTATTTCTGCAGAATGAACTGGTCAATGAACTCATTCTGCTCAGCCTCCACTTTGGAGAGAGCTTCATACTCGATACGATACCTGGAATAGATTAAACAAAACTTAATTAAAACCCAGGTGACTGACTAAATAACCGACTAAATAACCGACCGGCCGACCGACTAAATAACCGACCGACTAAATAACCGACCGGCCGACCGACTAAATAACCGACCGGCCGACCGACTAAATAACCGACCGGCCGACCAAATAACCGACCGACCGGCCGACCAAATAACCGACCGACCGGCCGACCAAATAACCGACCGACCGGCCGACTAAATAACCGACCGACCGGCCGACTAAATAACCGACCGACCGGCCGACTAAATAACCGACCGGCTTTAAGGCCAACCCTTGAGAATGAGACACTGACTGACTAGATTCTCATCATTATTGATTTCACACGTCTTGCATTTCTTCCCTAATACATTTCCCCAATGACGTTCATTTGTTATTTTTTTATTATGTCTTTTTCTTTTACCCCTTTTTCTCCCCTATTTCGTGGTAGCCAAATTGGTAGTTTGTCTTGTCTCATCGCTGCAACTCCCGTACGGACTCGGGAGAGGCGAAGGTCGAGAGCCGTGCGTCCTCCGAAACACGACCCAACCAAGCCGCACTGCTTCTTAACACAATACCCACTTAACCCGGAAGCCAGCCGCACCAATGCGTCGGAGGAAACACTGTATACCTGTCGACCGTGTCAGCGTGCACTGCGCCCGGCCCGCCACAGGAGTTGCTAGTGCGCGACGGGACAAGGACAACCCTGCAGGCCAAACCCTCCCCTAACCCGGACGACGCTGGGCCAATTGTGCGCCGCCCCATGCGTCTCCCGGTCGCGGCTGCTGCGACAGAGCCTGGACTCGAACCCAGAATCTCTGGTGGCACAGCTAGCTGTGATGCAGTGCCTTGTGCCACTCGGGAGGCCAATCACGTTCGTTTCTGCCTTGAGGCAGAGCTGTTCTCAGAACAAGATGGAATAAGAAAAACACAATCGGCTCAGTCTTCTTAGCCTGGGTGCCAGTCCGTTTCTGCTCTCTTGCCAACACCATATGGAATTGTCATTCCCAAACATGTTTGGCTTGACAATGGAGTGGGCAAAAGCACAAACAGATCTGGGACCATGCTACAGGGTCATTCCATGTCATTTCAGAAAATTTCTGTAGTTAAAAAACAGATAAGATTAGCATTCCTGAAACATTATTTTGTTGAAATTGTATTTGACCTAAGAAATTAAGCTAATTGACTCCCACCAAAAATTGTCCCTTTTAATTTATAGGATTCACATAATATTAAACAAAAATAGTACCAAACATCTGATTTAGACCAGACTTCTTCCTGTCACTGAGTAAGAAATAAGGAATCCAACTTTGGGAATGCATTACATAGTATGAAGAAACAATAATACAAGCAGCATCTCCATGTCAGACATTAAGAACTGATACTGTATACTGGTTGTTGGGGTGGGAGTGTCTTACTCATGCTTACAAAGAATTGTATTCCAAATCGTATGTTACGTACTATATTTATTTAACATTATATGAATCAGTGGGGGAACCCCTCCTCCACAATTAAGGTTCCACCAACAACCTGTGATATGAATCCTAGAAATAAAATAAAAAAATACCAATTTGGTTGCAATCAATTACCTTAATTTCTCAGACATCAAATTATATTTCAACATAATAAAATGTTTCAGGAATACTAATCTGTTTCTAACAACAAAAAAACGATTTCAGAACAATCTGATATGGTGGGTGTCAATCATCTTTCTTGTGCCTTTTGAGGTGAATTTTTTTTTATTTTTTTTTAAGTCTTCTTACCTCTCTAGCTGCATCATCTTCTCTGCTATCAGGGCCTGGAGCTGCTGTTGCTGGGCCTCCCTCTGCTTAGCCACAGACTTCAATAGGTTCCTGGCTCCAATAGCCTGGGAGAAGGAGGAGGCAGTGCAGCAGTAGGTTGTTTACCCAGATAAGATGTCCTCAGGTCATTCCCACAGAAAAGTGCAACAGGTATACTTAGTGGCCTAGCTAGATAGCAGTCAAAGTCCACTGTTTTGTTTTCAACCTGAGATTGCTTGCAAAAATAGGCAGATTTTAGTGCCAGCGGACACGTTGATCTGACTGACACGTTGAAACCAATTTACTGAAGGAGTGGACAACAAGTAGCTAATATCGGTGTGTGTGTGTGTGTGTGTGTGTGTGTCTGAGCCCTGTAAAGATGGACTAAGAAACTCACAACACTTAAGAGCCAACGCAGACCCTTACCTTCATCTTCTCTGTCTCTGCCTCTTTTGCCAAATCATCCACCAGCTCGATGAGACCCCCTACTATCTTCTGAAACTGGCCCATTTCTGGGTATTGAATGAATGCACAAAAGTTTGTAAAAACCCTATGCGGTCAACAACATTTGAAGAAAACAGTTTTAACATTTGGAAGAGATGTGAGTGGACATCTCCACTGATCTTTACAAAACAATATTCTATGCAAATTACAGAACCACAGTCGTCCATACCAAACTGCACCCTATTCCCTGGGCACTACTTTTTGCCCAGGGCACACTATATAGGGAATATGGTGCCATTTGGGACACAAATCAGAAGATAATGGACTGCTCTTACTGTCAACAAAGTCTTCACACTCTTCCTTAAGCTCCCTGGTCTTCTGGTCCACCTCTGGTTCCAGAACCCGCAGCTTGTAGAGTTCATCAAAATGAAGACCAGCTTCAGCCAACGGGTCTTTCGCCATGGCCACAAGACCTGTCCCCAAGAGCTGGGTTATAGATTAGGGGGCTGGGAAAAAAACAACTGCTTTAACACCATGGATTATATGGGATGTTTAAGTTTATTTAACCATTTTATTTTATCCTGCATCCCAATATAGTCTAAAAGAAGTTTCCTGTTCTCATCTCTCGATAATCTGCACTGATCTAAGAGGGCGGAATAGGTGAAAGATAACTTGGGGATTTGTGTTATTTTGGGTCAGGTGTGTCACATTAGTATAGTAATGCATATGCCCCGCCCACCTGAGGATATATATTTTTTCAGACATCCATTTCCTGTGTCGGAGGGGTACAACATCTTGTCACTAAAATTGAACGCTTTCATATTTCACTCATGCGACTCCATACTCTTGTCATGTTTTCCAGTTAACGTTACGACCGCGGAAATGGTTTGTAATGACCTGTCAAAACACACCCGAAATGAAACTCAACGGGGATACATTGTCTTTCCGTTGATTCTATGAGAAGGCTTAAGCTTTGTCAGGGATTTAAAAAAAACGCACCGCCTAAACATTTACATCACAGGCATTTCGCTACAACTGCAATACCATCTGCTTTGTATGCGACCAATAACATTTTATTTGAGAAAGAATAAAAGATGTGTGTTCTTTTGAGGAATAAAAAAAAAAAGTACTAATTTAATCCAGTTTAAATGTTTACAAATGAGATGCCCTGAAATTAAAGCAACTTCAATAAACATTGTTACAGCACCTCTCCTCTTTCCAAAGATCTAATTTAACTGTAATCTATATAACAATATGTAAATATGAATAGTGTGTAAACAGTATTTGTTGTCTCTAGGCATCTTTCCAACTCATTTTAATGTGATATCTTATGTTGTTCTTGTCTATAACTGCATGGGCATTAGCTAATGGGGATCCTAATAAACGAAGCCACACAACAGTAATTAATGAGGCTGTCTAGAAAGCGCAGGTGAGTGCACGTTGTCTAGACAAAAACAAAGCGTTTGATTGTTGCAGCCCTGTTCCGCCCCTTTATGTTAACTTATTCATATATGCAAATACACCGGGTGTATTTATGCAAATGAGGCACATACAGTGCATTCGGAAAGTATTCTGACCCCTTTACTTTTTCCACATTGTTACGCTACAGCCTTATTCTAAAATGGATTAAATAGTCCTCCCCCATCAATCTACACACAACATCCCATAATTACAAAGCAAAAAAGAGGTTTAGTTATTTATGCTAAATTATTTAAAAAAATATATATAACTTTTACATAAGTATTCAGACCCTTTACTCAGTACTTTGTTGAAGCACCTTTGGCAGCGACTACAGCCTCGAGCCTTCTTGGGTATGACGCTACAAGCTTGGCACACCTGTATTTGGGGAGTTTCTGCCATTCTTCTCTGCAGATCCTCTCAAGCGCTGTCAGGTTGGATGAGGAGTGTTGCTTCAAAGCTATTTTCAGGTCTCTCCAGAGAGGTTCAATCAGGTTCAAGTCCGGGCTCTGGCTGGGCCACTCAAGGACATTCAAAGACTTGTCCTGAAGCCACTCCTGTGTTGTCTTGGCTGTGTGCTTAGGGTCATTGTCCTGTTGGAAGGTGAATCATCACCTCAGTCTAAGGTCCTGAACGGTCTGGAGCAGGTTTTCATAAAGGATCTCTCTGTACTTCGCTCCGTTCATCTTTCCCTCGATCCTGACTACTCTCCCAGTCCCTGCCACTGAAAAACATCCCCACATCATGATGCTGCCACCACCATGCTTCACCGTAGGGATGATGCCACGTTTCCTCCAGATGTGATGCTTGGCATTCAGGACAAATAGTTCAATCTTGGTTTCATCAGACCAGAGAATCTTGTTTCTCATGGTCTGAGATTCCTTTAGGTGCCTTTTGGCAAACTCAAAACGGGCTGTCATGTGCTTTTTACTGAGGAGTGGCTTCAGTCTGGCCACTCTACCATGAAGACCTAATTGGTGGAGTGCTGCAGGGATGGTTGACCTTCTGGAAGGTTCTTCCATCTTCACAGAGGAACTCTGCTCTGTCAGAGTGACCATCAGGTTCTTGGTCACCTCCCTGACCAAGGCCCTTCTCCCCCGATTGCTCAGTTTGGCCAGGCAGCCAGCTCTAGGAAGAGTATTGGTGGTTCCAAAGTCTTCCATTTAAGAATGGAGGCCACGGTGTTCTTGGGGACCTTCAATGCTGCAGACATTTTTTGGTACCCTTCCCCAGATCTGTGCCTCGACACAATCCTGTCTCGGAGCTCTATGGACAATTCCTTCGACCTAGTGGCTTGTTTTTTTTTTTTTTTATCTGACATGCACTGTCAACTGTGGAACCTTATACAGAGTGGTGTGTGCCTTTCCAAATCGTGTCCAAACAATTATGGGGTATTGTGTGTAGATTGATGAGGGGGAAAAAAATTATTTAATCTATTTCAGAGTAAGGTTATATAACAAAAGGTGGAAAATGCAAGGGGTCTGAATACTTTCCAAATGCACTGTAACTGTCTTTATTTTAACACAAAAAGGTCAAAAGGTGAAAACACTGATACACTAAGAAAATATGAGTGCATTCTAATAAAGAAAGTGAAATCGTACAATAAATGAAATACCTGAATTCCCACCAAAATCCCTGAACATTCATGATTTGTCCGTGCCAGTAAAATGTGCTATAATTCAGTAAATATCTAATGGAATATAAATATTCTAAAAGTTTGGAGTATCTTCATCCATTGCCCAACTTTTGCATTTATTCACAAATGTTTTTTTTAACCGTTTAACAATTTATGACCGTTGCTACATTAGTAAACGCGAGGAGTAGGTGACAAGAGAGAATGCCTGTTAGGAAAATATAGTTTACAATAACAAAAACATACTATTTCATTCTGTGACCTTTGACTAATCAATAGCAACATATCTGATATCAATTAGTTACGAATTAGTTGGCACACATGCAATAACCGTTAATCAGTACTAGACCAGCTGCTACAATATTATGTAGCTAGGTTAACGTTAGCTAGCCAACGCCGGTTCTTCAGTGAGGTCATGCTACTTAGCTTGCTATCTTGATAGCTAATTAACGTTAGCTGGCTATCTCACAGCTTGCCCTGATGCCCTTATCGGACTGTCCTGTTGTGGGAAAAATAGATAGCAGAGGCCAGTAGCAGAGCTAGGTAGCATTTAGCTGACCAGCTATTAGCCGAGCATGAGTTGCTAACTACAATCTGTACAAACGTCTAATTATTATTGTTTACAAGTGGGGGAAAAAACCTCTTAAAATCAGTAATTCACTTACCTTAAATGTATTTAAACGTAATATCAACGTGGCATATAATCCACAGAACACTTCGGCTGCCAGGGAACAGTTGTGTTTGACCAACTAGTGTAACTTCCGGTAGGGAGGATGAGTGCTTGATGGGAATTGTAGTACACAAGCGTTATTTGTAGTAAAACTCGTCGTGTTGCGGGAAAGGGTATCAAGCTAGACCGCGGTGGATGGTGGTTGGAAGAGCGCGTTTGTTTAAAATGGAAAAGCGTCGCGGTAGCTTTTGATGAAGAAGAACATCAAAACGAAACAGCTGCTTTATAAGTTGGATGCACTGATTGTACGGAGATTGTGACAGCCGGTTAAATGGTGTCCCTTGAGAAGGCAAGGAACTAGATGCAACGTTATGTCAAAAGATGTGCAGTATTAACATAAGGAGACGTATACTTAGAATACGGAGGAGGAATGGAGGGAAAAAAGAGAGGCAGAGGAGGTCTAAGAGAGAGAGGGAGGGAGGAAGACGGTGAGCTTGAGTAGGTTAAAAATAGCGGAAAAAAATGTAAGATGGTGTATTAAAGAAGAATGGTAGAAAGTGTAAGCAGAGTGATCTGAAGACGGGAGGAGAAATGGAAGTGAATGAGGGCGAAGTATCCGAGGTGTTAGGTGTGGAGTCTGTGACAGTAGGAGTGAAGTTTTTGAGAAAAGTGGACCCTTGCCTTTTGGCTGATCCATTTGTGGTTTCAGGGTGGGTGAAAACAGTGGTCTTGTGATAATTGTTTGTGTTTCTGCTGGTTAGAGGGAGAAGGTGCTCCGTGATAAACAAATGGGGGCAACAATGTTAATTGGTTTGGTCTCAAGAAAAGGGAGCCATTGAAAGGAGTGATTACTGGGGTAGCGGTAAAAGTTGACCAAGTGAAGAGGAAGATTCCCGGTGTTTGTGCTGCTCGTTGTTTGGTGTAACGCAGACAGGGTGGTGTGAGTGGTGAAACAGAAGAGTTGTCTGTTTTGATGTTGAGTCTTTTCCCTGCAAAGTGATGTTAGGATATTGAAGTTATCCTGTACGAGCTTTTGTGCCGAATACATTACGTTGTTACAGGTGTCAAGCTTATAGTCATGTGGCAGCAGTGTGTAAGAGGGAGGTTCCTAGGTGTGAGAAATGTGCAGAAGAGCATTAGACAAAGGAATGTGTAGCATTGGGGAAAGCAGTTGTATATGTTAATTGTATGGGTGCCCATGGGGCTGGGGATCAGAAACGTCCCGTGCGAGAGAGGCAGGTTGAGGTTTCCAGGGTTAGAGTTGTGCACAAGTTGTCATATGCTGAGGCAGTGAAGAAAGTAGAGGAAGATGGGTCAAGGGGGAGGGATCCTGAGAGGAGTGGTAGATCTGTACCAGTACAGAGGGAGAGGCCAACAAGTTATATATATACTTCAGTGAGATTGGATTTGTAGCAGTTATAGAAGTGGTTATCTACTGTACTGCAGGGATGGAATGTAAATTGCATAAATTTGAGGTTGTGGTGGCAGCTGCAGAGAGGTATTTGGGTGTGTGAGACTTGACATCAGAAGAGTTACAGGGTGTGTTAAGTGGTGATGTCCCATCCTTTCAGGTTGTTGGCCTGAGGGAGGACTACATAGATTTAAATAGTGGAATAGGGTGGTTTTATATTTTTATAAATAATTTTTGTGAGTGTAGTGTTAGATGGTAGGGTATTTATTTTTTCAAGCTAATTATAAAGGAGTTGTACTCCAGTCTAGTAGGTGGCGGTAATGCAACATGTACTAGATGCCATCCGCCGTTTAAACTTTATATCGAAGAAGAATAATTATTTGTAGTAGTCAACTTTTCTATAGTTGGTGATAGTTATTTAACGTCGTTGCCTTGTGAATATTTACAATTGTAGTTGGCGTATTCTAGGTTTCATAGCTACATTTACATAGCTTATAATGTACTGAACTGTTCAGCCAAAAAAAGAATTACCCCTAGAGAAAGACGGCGTGGGTGAGTATCTAGATAATATACTACCTAGCTCAGTTTAGCTTATCTTCTTCAGCTAGCTTTTGTCGGGGTGGCAAAGGAGAAAGTCCGTAAGAAACACATTTCACGCTTTATCTTATCAAGTTAGGTTTGCCAGCTAACGTTAGCTAGTTATTAAACACTAGGACAAGGTCATTTTTAAGTTCGTCTCAATGATCTTGAATTTGTGCTTAGACAGATATTTTTATATATATATATTTTTTTATTAGACGGATTATAAATGGCTAACAACAGTAAGTTAGCCAGTAGCTTAGCTAGCAAGCCAGCACAGCTAACTTTAGGTAGCAAGTTGAAATACAATTTGTGACTCAACCTTTATGGCATGTTGCTAGTTAGCTTCATCTCATAATTATACGTACAGACGTTGTATACTTATTGCAGTAATCTCTAATGCGACTACTTATTAGGACTTATGCCATGACCGTTATGAACATACACGACATTGTATTTTTATAGTAGTAACCATAATATGTGGAATGGATTGATATGAAAACACAATTTCCCGTGCTGGTTTGAATTACACTGCTGCACCTAAGTTCCCCAGAGACTCTCTCTCTCTCTTCCCCTGGTATGCAACGTTTTTGGGGACATTCTCCCAAATAAGACAGTTTGTTTATTGTATGAAGATGGACATGGCCTTCCCAGTGGCTCAGTTGGTAAGAGCATGGTGTTTGCAACGCCAGGGTTGTGGGTTCGATTCCCACGGGGGGGCAGTACGGAGAAGAAAAAAAATGTATGAAATGAAATGTATGCATTCACTACTGTAAGTCGCTCTGTCTGCTAAATGACTAAAATGTAAATGTAATGGACATGCATAGTGGGCCCAGCCACATTCCATGCTAGGGGAAAGGGAAATAGAGAGGAGGATAGTGATTGGGTGGGTGGCTTCCTCCAGCCATTGTGTTCACAATGTTCTCGACTATTGGTGTTTATGTATGATCGCGTTGGGCCAACTCTGGTCTAATTTCAGTCAATGACTATACATTTGAAGGTTTCAGATTTCAGTCCTTTCAGAAGGACCTTGTTAGTCTGTCATCTCAACAGAGGCCAGGGCTTTGAGAGCAAGGCCTAAAGAAAGCAGTGGTTTTCTATTGCCTCCCCTCCACCAGGTATGATCTGCAGGGCCAGTGAGAGGCTGTGGCGGCCCCCCCAGTAGCTCTCACCACGGCGGGGGACATCAAGACCTCCGTCTGCAGGGTGGTCATCTACCTTCAGAGGGACATGTCCGGGGACAGCTGCCAGCTCCCCCTGCACCGGCTATGCCTCCAGACCCAGGCCATCTCCACTGGCTCCCAGGCCATCTCCACTGGCTCCCAGGCCATCTCCACTGGCTCCCAGGCCATCTCCACTGGCTCCCAGGCCATTAGACCTCCCTATGAAGGTATATATGGAACAGTGGGCAATAAGAGCAGTGGTCTGTTATAAAATTGGCACATTCATTCATATAGGCTGTACAGTTTTATATAGGCTGTACAGTGTGCTAGGCTGACTGTTTTTTGTTGTTGTTGTTATGTGTATGATATCTTTTATATTATTGTATGGTGATGCCAAAGAGACATTTCCATCCTATTATCGACCATTCCCCAGCCTCCCACATGGTGTGTCCCAAGTCCAAGACGTGCAGTTACAGAGCAGCGTTGGGCCTGGGTAACAAGTATGTGCGTCTAAACGTAGGGGGGACCCTATTCTACACCACGCTGCAGGTGCTCACCAGGCAGGACTCCATGCTGAAGGCCATGTTCAGTGGCAGGAAGGAGGTCTTCATTGACAGAGATGGTAAGAAAGACTTGTCAATTAACAATTTACAAAATAGCTGAGTTCCCTGTCACTCTTATGGATCAGAAACATAGAGGAAACTCTACTTAGTCTAATATAGACTTCAGAATGGAACAGGTGGCTAAAGCAACAATCATCAGCAATGATTAGAAATACCATTTAGATGTACAGGTTCTATGGCAGGCACATCATCAAAAAGATGCACGGAAATACACTAATCTAGAAATCTGACCGAAATTGACCGTTGCCTTTCACTTGCCTTGCATGGCCCTTTCCAGGCTGGATCCTGATAGATCGTTGTGGGAAGCACTTTGGCTCCATCCTGACGTACCTGCGGGAGGAAGCGGTCTCCTTACCCCCCGGCAGGCAGGGGGTTCTGGAGCTGTTGGCAGAGGCCAAGTATTACCTGATCCAGGGTCTGGTGGAGCTGTGCCAGGGAGGCCTGCAGGTCAGTGACACAGAGAGAGACGTGTGCCACAAATGGCCCATAGGACTCTGGACAAAATTATGGCACTACATAGGGAATAGAGTGCTTAGGGTGCAGGCTGTGTGTTCCAACCTGCAGCTTTGCTAGATCCTAAATTTGTGCATGAAGTCAACAGACTCTACTGTAATGTGTGTTTGCTGCTGTTTTGGTCATGCCGACTTGAACATGACATTCGCTCCACACGTTGCTTCATCGTGTTGTGATAATTGCTTTAACCAGTGTGTCTACTCTGTTAGTGGCTGAAGGACAACAGTATTGTTTGTTTACTATAAGTGGCAGTTAGGGCTAACACAATTATCATTTAACTGATGGTTATGGATGAAGACTGTCGTGAAAATAAAATTGTTTTGTGGAATGAACAGCTGATTGAAGACGGGAGTCTAGTTGAGTCTGTTTCGGCCCTAAGGTGGACTCTTAACAATGGGATTAAATGTTTTTTGTTCAATGCTGATGCCCCCCCACAATGCATCAGCAGTAATGTCATTTGAGTTGAATCGACAAATCATAGCACATATACTATAAATACAAAAGTATGTGGACGCCCCTTGAAATTTGTGGATTCGGCTATTTCAGCCACACCCGTTGCGGACAGGTGTATTAAATCGAGCACACAGCCATGCAATCTCCATAGACAAACATTGACAGTAGAACGGTCTTACTGAAGAGCTCAGTGACTTTCAACGTGGCACTGTCATAGGATAACATTTCAAGTCAGTTTGTTTCGTTTCTGCCCTGCTAGAGCTTCCCCGGTCAACTGTAAGTTCTGTTATTGCGAAGTGGAAATGTCTAGGAGAAACAACGGCTCAGCCACGAAGTGGTAGGCCACACAAGCTCACAGAACGGGACCGCCAAGTGCTGAAGCACATAAAAGTTGTCTGTTCTCGGTTGCAACACTCACTACCGAGTTCCAAACTGCCTCCGGTAGCAAAGTCTGTTCGTTGCAAGCTTATTGAAATGGGTTTCCATGGCAGAGCAGCCGCCACAAGTCTAAGATCACCATGCGCAATGCCAAACATCGACTGGGGTAGTGTAAAACTCATCGCCATTGGTCACTCCGTTCTCTGGAGTGATGAATCACCAGTTCACCATCTGGCAGTCCAACGGATGAATCTGGGTTTGGTGGATACCAGAAGAACGCTACCTGCCCATAATGCATAGTGCCAACTGTAAAGTTTGGTGGAGGAGGAATAATGGTCTGGGGCTGTTTTTCATGGTTCAGGCCCCTTAGTTTCAGTGAAGGGAAATCTTAACACTACAGCATACAATGATATTGTAGATTATTCTGTGCTTCCAACTTTGTCAACAGTTTGGGGACGGCCATTTCCTGTTTCAGCATGACAATGCCCCCGTGTACAAAGCGAGGCCCTTACAGAAATGGATTGTTTGAGATCGGTGTGGAAGAACTTGAATGGCCTGCACAGAGCTCTGACCTCAACCCCATCAAACACCTTTGGGATGAATTGGAATGAGCCAGGTCTGATCTCCCAACATCAGTGCCCGACCTCACTAATGCTCTTGTGGCTGAATGGAAACAAGTCACCTCAGCAATGTTCCAACATCTAGTGGAAAGCCTTCCCAGAAGAGTGGAGGCTGCTGTAGCAGCCAACTCCATATTAACCTTTTTAGTCAACTAGGCAAGTCAGTTAAGAACAAATTCTTATTTACAATGAAGGTCACCATTGCGCCACCATTGACTTGAATGGGGATGCCTGTTCTAATCATTCTATTTATATGGCAGCATACGTAGTTGGGAGCAAAGGAGACAATGGGCATCTAAAAATAAAAAAAGTAAATATTTTTTATTTATTTGTATTATTTTTTGCTGTTCGAACAGGGACCCACTGTCATTTGGCTGGACAATCAATCCTCCAAAATTCCATGACCGTCACAACCCTAGTGGCAGTGGGTATAATGTGTTTGCGTCTCAAATGGCACCCTATTCCCTATGTAGTGCATTACGTTTGACCAGGGACGCTAGTGCACTATATTGGCAATAGGGTTCCATTTAGGATGCAGGCTGTGTCAGAGTGATGTCATTGGAATGCCTGGCATTCAGTATTTGGACTAGCCAAGGTTCTACTGGGGAGATTCTGCTGTCTCCATGGTGACCGGTGACAGCGACACATGCGGTAATGAGATCAATCGAACCCGACCAAAACAATGGAAATGCCATGGAAACACATGGGGGGGGGAAAGATCCCGAATCTCTTCCTTGCCCCCTCCCAGCCTAAATTAGCCTTCATTTAAGCTAATGTTTCTGTGTTTTTCACGCTGTTGAGGGGAAAAAAAATCGGAGTATAATGTTTGTATGGATGTCAACCCCAACAATATGTTTTGTCATCGTCACCAACCAACGGCATTACAGTTAACAATGACTGACTACCACCACCGATTTCTGTATGCTAGCTATGCTACCAGCTTGTACCAACGGGAGTTAGCATTTAGCTGTCGCTTCTTTTTAAACCTGGAAAAGGGACAACTTCTAAATGTTGTGCAGTGAAAACAGCCAAATATATTCAAATCGGACTTCAGTTACCACATTGTAGGCCTGTTACAATACATAAATCGTGACGGTTTTGACAAATATCCACGAATCCGGCATCTTTCCTCTATCCCCCACGGTCTGCGTTCCATTGACCTTTTTACCTCATCTATGCTGAGGAGTCTTGAATCAATGCCACGTTGAATTTAAAAACCCCTCTGGCTTTCATTTATGTCATGTCCCCTTTTTTTTTTGTGACAGATAGGGGATGTCACTCAACAGTTTATGAATGAAGTGTAGTCCATTTTCAGATTGGAATTTACTGCTCAGAGATTTATGAATTAATCTTTGAGCAATTTTAAGACTGAAATGATAGAGCTTTATAAGAGAGATTTGCTCAACCTCAGAGATGCTTTACATTTTTTTACAACGTTTGATGTAATATGCTCTACACTTGTGGTAGTTTAGTAAATACAAGTTTAAACTATTTTAAATTATTTGTATTTGGAAAAGTCCACAGGATGGTTTTTCAATACCATTTTAAATGATTTTCTTAATTCTTTTTTTATATATATTTTAATCTTTTTAAAACTACTTAAGTTAATACCTGCAGTCAACTTGTTCAAAACGTTAGACACTAAAGAACATTGCGTCACATTTATGAAGCTTACCGGTAGTGACACACAATGATGAGAAGCCGGAGCCTTGTGAGTCACTCTCTGTCATGCAGCATGCTCCGGGTGATGAAATGAACACTATGGAATTCACAACTAAATGTTTACCAGCTAGATATCTTATACAGTGAGGGGGAAAAAGTAATTGATCCCCTGCTGATTTTTTACGTCTGCCCACTGACAAAGAAATGATCAGTCTATAAATTTAATGGTAGGTTTATTTGAACAGTGAGAGACAGAATAACAACAAAAAATCCAGAAAACGCATGTCAAAAATGTTATAAAATGATTTGCATTTTAATGAGGGAAATAAGTATTTGACCCCCTCTGCAAAACATGACTTAGTACTTGGTGGCAGAACCCTTGTTGGCAATCACAGAGGTCAGACGTTTCTTGTAGTTGGCCACCAGGTTTGCACACATCTCAGGAGGGATTTTGTCCCACTCCTCTTTGCAGATCTTCTCCAAGTCATTAAGGTTTTGAGGCTGACGTTTGGCAGCTCGAACCTTCAGCTCCCTCCACAGATTTTCTATGGGATTAAGGTCTGGAGACTGGCTAGGCCACTCCAGGACCTTAATGTGCTTCTTCTTGAGCCACTCCTTTGTTGCCTTGGCCGTGTGTTTTGGGTCAATGTCATGCTGGAATACCCATCCACGACCCATTTTCAATGCCCTGGCTGAGGGAAGGAGGTTCTCACCCAAGATTTGACGGTACATGGCCCCGTCCATCGTCCCTTTGATGCGGTGAAGTTGTCCTGTCCCCTTAGCAGAAAAACACCCCCAAAGCATAATGTTTCCACCTCCATGTTTGACGGTGGAGATGGTGTTCTTGGGGTCATAGGCAGCATTCCTCCTCCTCCAAACACTGCAAGTTGAATTGATTCCAAAGAGCTCCATTTTGGTCTCATCTGACCACAACACTTTCACCAGTTGTCCTCTGAATCATTCAGATATTTATTGGCAAACTTCAGACCGGCATGTATATGTGCTTTCTTGAGCAGGGGGACCTTGCGGGCGCTGCAGGATTTCAGTCCTTCACGGCGTAGTGTGTTACCAATTGTTTTCTTGGTGACTATGGTCCCAGCTGCCTTGAGATCATTGACAAGATCCTCCCGTGTAGTTCTGGGCTGATTCCTCACCGTTCTCATGATAATTGCAACTCCACGAGGTGAGATCTTGCATGGAGCCCCAGGCCGAGGGAGATTGACAGTTCTTTTGTGTTTCTTCCATTTGCGAATAATCGCACCAACTGTTGTCACCATCTCACCAAGCTGCTTGGCGACGGTCTTGTAGCCCATTCCAGCCTTGTGTAGGTCAACAATCTTGTCCCTGACATCCTTGGAGAGCTCTTTGGTCTTGGCCATGGTGGAGAGTTTGGAATCTGATTGATTGCTTCTGTGGACAGGTGTCTTTTATACAGGTAACAAAACTGAGATTAGGAGCACTCCCTTTAAGAGTGTGCTCCTAATCTCAGCTTGTTACCTGTATAAAAGACACCTGGGAGCCAGAAATCTTTCTGATTCAGAGGGGGTCAAATACTTATTTCCCTCATTAAAATGCAAATCAATTTATAACATTTTTGACATGGGTTTTTCTGTTGTTATTCTGTCTCTCACTGTTCAAATAAACCTACCATTAAAATTATAGACTGATCATTTCTTTGTCAGTGGGCAAATGTACAAAATCAGCCGGTGATCAAATACTTTTTTCCCCCACTGTAACTAAGTTAACTGTCTAAAATGTGCTAAATGCTCTGCAGTTGTGCATTTGGTTTAATTAAGTATCTAGTTACCTTTTAAGGGGGTTAGCATCTTCAAAAATCAACCATTCGCTTGGTAACTGTAGAGAATCCCTTCCTGGACTAAGAGCCTTGCTGGCTAATATTCGTTTTTGGGGGTGCAGCAAACTGTGAGTAGCATTTTTGAGGTAGTTGTATACTTGACAGGAGGTTGGTGGCACCTTTAATTGTGGAGGACGGGCTTGTGGTAATGGCTGGATTGGAATCAGTGGATTGGTATCCGTTCCGTTCGCTCCGTTCCAGCCATTATTATGTATAGTCCTCCCCACAGCAGCCTCCTCTGGTATACTTGTATTAGTTCAGGTCAGAAATCTTAAAAAATGTTCAATGCGCTTGTTAGCATTTAGTTAGCGTGGATGAATTTTGGCCAACATTCTGCAAATTTTCTCATCAATGAAACATTTAATCTCAATGCAATTTTCTGTTCCAAAAAGCTAATATCTGTTACGAACACAGTGGACAAAGTTTTTATTGTAGACTTTTTTTAGTCTTTGTAAAAGTTTTTAAAAAATTGCATTGTTTAGAAGTGCAAAGGTGATTTGATGAGTTAATGCTCACGCGCACTTCACAGAGTAGGCGTTTCCCTAACGCTAAATATTCAAATGTATGCTAGAATGCACTAAATAAGATCTTGCTAGCTCATGCTTGGCTCTGCCCACTTCCTTGCTTGGCTCTGCCCACTTCCTTGCTTGGCTCTGCCCACTTCCTTGCTTGGCTCTGCCCACTTCCTTGCTTGGCTCTGCCCACTTCCTTGCTTGGCTCTGCCCACTAAGACTCATTTGTTCCCATTGGAAACGACAGGCTGTGGTTTATCTTAGTTATAATAATCTTTGGGAGCTTTGTGAGGTGATAAAGTTACTCTTCTACTGTTTGCCATTAATATAGCTTAGAACTATTATTAAGTTAACTATCTAAGATGTGCTAAATTCTCTCCAGCAGGGTTTTGCTAATGTTAGCTAATTGGCTAACGTTAGCTTGCAGCACACAATCTCCTCCTGGATTAAGATACCTGCTACCTAATATTTGTTTTATTGGGTGCTGCAAACTGCGTTTTTTAAAACTTTATGAGCTGGGTTGTCTATCCTAGAAGTAAATGTTTGCATGCGCTCATTAGCATCCGCTATGAGAATGCCTTAGTACTTGTTATCATTTGGGTCCGTTTTTTTTATTTATGTTTTAGGCAACAACAAAAAAATGATGTTTGAAAAACCCCAAAACATTGCGCCCCCTTGTGTGCACTACCAGGAATGTCATATATCCTGGGATGGCATGGTATGGAAGTCTGGATACAGCCCAACCCTAGTTACAACAATGTTTAATCTCCTTATATGTAGGGGTTGAGGGTTAAGTTCCGGTCCATTCCAATTCTGTGAACATGCTTCAATCAATAAAATAACTTGTACCTAACCTGGCCTTCTGACCTCACTGAGTTGTTGAAATGGCATTGACCCGAGACATAGTATATGTCCTGACACAAAGCCTTTTGTATTGTTCAGCAGCACAGAGCCAGTGAGAGTGGAACTTGGCATTGTTTAGACTGCTTCTGGTCCTTTTTCTCTCTACGTACTGTAACGGGCTGCCTGTGGTGTCTGCTGTGTACTGTAACGGGCTGCCTGTGGTGTCTGCTGTGTACTGTAACAGGGTGTCTGCTGTGTACTGTAATGGGCTGCCTGTTGTGTCTGCCGTGTACTGTAACGGGCTGCCTGTGGTGTCTGCCGTGTACTGTAATGGGCTGCCTGTAGTGTCTGCTGTGTACTGTAACGGGCTGCCTGTGGTGTCTGCCGTGTACTGTAACGGGCTGCCTGTGGTGTCTGCCGTGTACTGTAACGGGCTGCCTGTGGTGTCTGCCGTGTACTGTAACGGGCTGCCTGTGGTGTCTGCTGTGTACTGTAACGGGCTGCCTGTGGTGTCTGCAGTGTACTGTAACGGGCTGCCTGTGGTGTCTGCCCTGTACTGTAACGGGCTGCCTGTGGTGTCTGCCGTGTACTGTAACAGGGTGTCTGCTGTGTACTGTAACGGGCTGCCTGTGGTGTCTGCTGTGTACTGTAACAGGGTGTCTGCTGTGTACTGTAACAGGGTGTCTGCTGTGTACTGTAACAGGGTGTCTGCTGTGTACTGTGTACTGTAACAGGGTGTCTGCTGTGTACTGTGTACTGTAACAGGGTGTCTACTGTGTACTGTAACAGGAGCAAAAGGAGCTGTCTCTGTGTGTAATCCCTGTGGTCACCTCTGCCAAGGAGGAGATGAGACTGATCCAGGCCTGCACCAAGCCTGTAGTGAAGCTGCTGTACAACCGAAGCAACAACAAGTACTCCTATACAAGGTACTACTACAAGTCAAGTGCCTTACAAAATGGCAGCCCTATGCTGGTTCTGTTGTTTGGAGAGTCAATACTAGTTAATGACTGTTGGTAAGTGCTTAGTGAGGGCCTCTAAAATACTCATCATGTACTGTGTTGACAATGAAATACTTACTGTACCACTTGACCCGTGGGTTTGTAATTCCTCCACAGTAACTCAGACGACAACCTGTTGAAGAACATTGAGATGTTTGACAAGCTGTCTCTGAGCTACAACGGCCGTGTTCTCTTCATCAAGGACGTGATCGGTGACGAGATCTGTTGCTGGTCGTTCTACGGACAGGGACGCAAGCTGGCAGAGGTCTGCTGCACATCCATAGTTTACGCCACAGAGAAAAAACAGACCAAGGTTGGTTAGGGGTTTCACACACACACACACACACACACACACACACACAGAAACACACACACACAGAAAAACACACACACACACACACACACACACACACACACACACACAGAAACACACACACACACACACACACACACACACAGAAACACACACACACACACAGAAACACACACACACTACTTTTGCCCTGCAGCTAATCTTAATGTTGGCCCTGTCCGTCCGTCTCTCTATCCCAGGTGGAGTTCCCGGAGGCCAGGATCTACGAAGAGACCCTGAACGCTCTGCTCTACGAGACACTTCCTGTCCCTGACGACACCTTATTGGAGGCTACACGCCGTCGCCACGCCCATAGCCACGCTCACTGTGGTTCTCACAGCGAGGAGGAAGAAGGTCCCACCCATTCGGGGGCGGACCTTAGGGAGCGCGTGCGTCGCATCCACGTCAAGAGGTACAGCACCTACGACGACAGGCCGCTGGGACACTAAGGATACGTCTCAAATGGCGCACTATGAAGCGCACTACAATTTCGAATCCTCAACTTCCCATCTCCTGGTCAGTCACATCTCAGAGAGCCTCCAAAAAAAAAATTGGTCGGATGATTCATCAAACTTATCAGCACCAATTGCTTCTACTGCAGTCCTTGGTGAGAGTGAGTGATGGCTCGCAAATGGTGCCCTATTCCCCATCCTATGCCCATATGGCACTGGTCAAAAGTAGTGCCTTTTTATGTAGGGAAAAGGGTGCAAGAGAGAGGAAACTGGCTCCCCGCTGTCTCTTCACTCATTCACTACACCCACCGCTGAGGCACTGTTATTGTTGGCCACGAATATGGCCTTAGGCACAAAATGGCTGCCATGCAGCATCACCCTGGTGCCTGACAGATTTTTTTGTCGATGGACAACTCATGATTTTTAAAACGTTGAGATGCTTACGCTATTTCTCCTTTTCTAAATTTATATAGAACTCTCCTTCTTCAACACAATCAAATCTGTGTTCAATCAATCGAAATGACGACCTCCGTGTTATACCTCGGTCTAGAATGGAACACATGAGTTTTTATTCAGATAATATAGGCTGCATTCTATTTCCTGTATTGTGCACTACTTTTGACCAGGGTCCAAATGTAGTGCACTACAGAGTGTCGAAGTATGGGTAAATACAGGCGACTATATTGGTAAGTCACCTTGAGAGAGAGAGAGAGAGAGAGAGAGAGAGAGAGATCATCAAAACGTCACGCCAGGGTAAGTCTACATGAAACACAGCCCCTTATTTTAAGTGTTTCTAAACTCTCCTATGAGGGGGAAAATAAATGGTGGAAATACGATTGGAACCATTTCCCTGTTTTGACCGCTAGGTTTTATGGGTATTGTGGGGATCTATATAGGGTGCCATTTGAGACAGTCCTATACTGTCATCACTTCAGCAGCCAATCACATATCAGATAGGTCTCCAAGACCACGAATAGGAATCCACCAAACTGTTAGAGACAGGTTCATTTATTATACAGCTATAGACTTTTTTTGTTTTTTGGCATTGTGTGACAAGTTATAGATTAAAAATCAGCTATTATAGCCCTATCGCCTTCTATGACTAGACCGGGAAGACAGCGAATTTTTTTAAGTTTTTTTTTTTTTAGAGTGTATATTTATAGTTTTGAGAGTTTCTCATATCACATTTTGACATATAATCATGCCAAAGACTTTCGATGAAATGAACATGAGGGGGGACACATTCAGCGACCGTCTATGAATCGTTCATCTCGTCACCAGATACTGCCGGCCCAATGCTTTGTGCTGTAGCCCCTGGGGACGAGGTTAATGAATGGCAGATCGTGCTTATTAACAATTTTAATCAAGTATTCACTCGAAGACATTTCCTCTTAAAACTTAAGAGCCTCTTGTGTTTTTAATGCAGTTGAATCTTTATTCCTTTTATTTTTCACTTGGTTTTCCATAATAAAAACGTTTCAAATAATAATAATACAACAAATATCCCAGTCTTTGTGTAACAGTGTTAGGTTCTAATTCTCAGAGTATAAAACTCTACGGACACTATGAAAGCTTAACCAAGTTTATTCTTCCTAGAGGATCAATACAGCTGCGTTAGACAAAACATGTTTCCACCAACACAAGTGTGTGTGTGTGTGTGTGTGTGTGTGTGTGTGTGTGTGTATATATCTATGTGTGTGTGTGTATATATCTATGTGTGTGTGTGTGTGTGTGTGTGTGTGTGTGTGTGTATTTTTTTAATTTATTTTTTTACTCCAATTTAGGATGCACTCCTCCTCTCCTCTCCAACCCTTACATCTTTTATGGTTCGACAGGAAGAGGAAGTGATGGGGTTAATAACTGTTCCTTCTCCCTTTAAGGTGACCTGACCTTCAACCCCCTTGATGCCTAATCCAAAGATCTCCACCCGTATCACCTATAGCGATCCTGTAACTTCCTCCCGTCTACCCAGCACATTCCAAAGCCATCTGGCTCCTATAGATGACCATTAACTTGTGATTTAAAAACCAGTCTCTATCACTCCTCAGATACTATAGTATTACTCCTGATGTATCATGTCTCTAGTATAACAATGTTCCAAGTTTAACCCAGAATCTAACGACAGGCTTCACTGTGCTGCTGAGCAGAATTGCTTCCTCGCTCTCGTTGCTTCCTCACTCAGGCACGACTACGTGTCCTCTCACAGTTTCAACTCCATCATCAAGTTCGCTGACAACACGACAGTCGTAGGCCTGATCACCAACAATGACGAGACAGCCTACTGGGAGGAGGTAGGAACTCTGACTGCATGGTGCCAGGTAAACAACCTCGCCCTCAACGTTACCAAAACAAAGGAGCTCATTGTGGACTTCAGGAGGAACTAGGCTGGACACGCCCCCATCCACATCAACGGGGCCGCCGTGGAGATGGTCAATAACTTCAAATTCCTCGGGGTACACGTCTCAGAGAAGCTGAAATGGTCTAAACACACGGACACCGCGGTGAAGAAAGGCACCACAACGACTCTTCAACATCAGGATGCTGAAGAAATTCGGCCTGTCCCAGAGGGGCCCCTCAGTGTTCTACAGGAGCACCGTCGAGAGCATACTGTCGTGCTGCATCGCAGCCTGGTACGGCAACTCCACCGTGGACCACAAGGCTCTTCAGAGGGCCGAAACGCACCATTGGATGCACACTGCCTGCCCTCCAGGACACCTACAACACCAGATGTCTCAGGAAGGCCAAGAAGATCATCAGGGACCCCGTTAAACACCCCCCTGTTCTTCCTGCTTCGATCACTCAGACACGGCCAGTGCAGGAGCATCATGGCAAAAACTGAGAGACTAGCCAATAGTTTCTACCTTCAGGCCATCAGGCAGCTGAATAGCCACCACAAGTCAGCTAGCTGCTCCCTCTGCTACTCATCCTATGGACCGTTTCATCAGCTGTCCGGGTGGCTGGTTTCAGACGATCCTGCTGCTGAAGAAGCCGGATGTGGAGTTCCTGGGCTGGCGTGGTTACACAATGTTGGACGTACTGCAAAATTCTCTGAAAGGATGTTGGATGCGGCTTATGGTAGAGAATTTAACATTCGATTCTCTGGCAACAGCTCTTGTGGCCATTTCTGCAGCTCACTTTCCGGGATGTAAACTAATTTGTGCACACAACTTGAGAGGAATATGCTTTTTGTGCGAATGGAAGATTTCTGGGATCTTTTATTTCAGCTCATGAAACATCTCTCCATATTCCACTTGGACAGTGGAGGGAAGCAGGAATGGTTCTGGAATCGATGGTTCTGGAATCGACAGGTATGGTTCTGGAACCAGTGGAGTGAAGCGACGGGCGTGGTTCTGGAACCAGTGGAGTGAAGGGCATGGTTCTGGAACCAGTGGAGTGAAGCGACGGGCGTGGTTCTGGAACCAGTGGAGTGAAGCGACGGGCATGGCTCCGGAACCAGTGGAGTGAAGGGCATGGTTCCGGAACCAGTGGAGTGAAGGGCATGGTTCCGGAACCAGTGGAGTGAAGCGACGGGCATGGCTCCGGAACCAGTGGAGTGAAGCGACGGGCATGGCTCCGGAACCAGTGGAGTGAAGCGACGGGCATGGCTCCGGAACCAGTGGAGTGAAGCGACGGGCATGGCTCCGGAACCAGTGGAGTGAAGCGACGGGCGTGGCTCCGGAACCAGTGGAGTGAAGCGACGGGCGTGGCTCCGGAACCAGTGGAGTGAAGCGACGGGCGTGGCTCCGGAACCAGTGGAGTGAAGCGACGGGCGTGGCTCCGGAAACCAGTGGAGCGAAGCGACGGGCGTGGTTCCGGAAACCAGTGGAGCGAAGCGACGGGCGTGGTTCCGGAAACCAGTGGAGCGAAGCGACGGGCGTGGTTCCGGAAACCAGTGGAGCGAAGCGACGGGCGTGGTTCCGGAAACCAGTGGAGCGAAGCGACGGGCGTGGTTCCGGAACCAGTGGAGCGAAGCGACGGGCATGGCTCCGGAACCAGTGGAGTGAAGCGACGGGCATGGCTCCGGAACCAGTGGAGTGAAGCGACGGGCATGGCTCTGGAACCAGTGGAGTGAAGCGACGGGCATGGCTCCGGAACCAGTGGAGTGAAGGGCGTGGCTCCGGGAACCAGTGGAGCGAAGCGACGGGCGTGGTTCCGGAACCAGTGGAGTGAAGTGAAGGGCCCTGGGCAGACATCTGTAGTTCATTGACAGGCCACAGGGGGCGCTAGTTAGAGATATAATGACAGAAATAAGTCCCAGTGAAAAAGGTTCTTCTGTTTATCATGATGGTAATGACTACATTGATTTATTTCTACTGCAGCCAAAACATGTGACGACATAATTTCTAAAACAGGGAGCAGCGATCATCTTCATTCAAGATATTCCTAGCCTCAGAAAAGGCTCAGACAAACCCATGCCCTAGATCTAATGGCCATGTGTTTCTTAATTGAATGAAGCACTAGTGCAAGTAGGGCTATTTGCTTTGACATATGTTACATGACAATCTCATTAATCAATTTAATGATAGTCACACAAATGACTGGAGCACAAAAAAATGAATGAGAAATTGTGTTGTCAGTTATGGTATTTTGTGTGTCTTGTGTTTTTGTTATAGTATTATGTTTGTTTGTCCTATCGGTGTTGTTGTTCTGTGAGTCAGTCTGTCTTTGAAACCCTCATGGCTCTTTCATATTACATACAGAAAGACTACAGATAAAATGCTCCTGAGCATCACACCTCAATATCCCCCGAATCGTCCTGTCCTCACACACACACACACACAGAGAGAGAGGAGAGCTATAAATAACTGGCTGTCATAGTGCTGGAGCTGTGTATGGAGCGTGAGATACGTCAAGTGATTGACTCCATTGATAAACAGTGGTAAAGGGGGTGGGTCAAGCACCGCTGGCGTCATTCTGGGGTGGGGGGGGGTGAAGATGACGACTCAATGCTCCGCGGCAGGACCGCATCTACTGCCGCACAGATGAAATAAAGATGGCTCCGCGGCAGGACCGCGTCTACCGCCACACTGATGAAATAAAGATGGCTCCGCGGCAGGACCGCATCTACCGCCGCACAGATGAAATAAAGATGGCTCCGCGGCAGGACCGCGTCTACCGCCGCACTGATGAAATAAAGATGGCTCCGCGGCAGGACCGCGTCTACCGCCACACAGATGAAATAAAGATGGCTCCGCGGCAGGACCGCGTCTACCGCCGCACTGATGAAATAAAGATGGCTCCGCGGCAGGACCGCGTCTACCGCCACACAGATGAAATAAAGATGGCTCCGCGGCAGGACCGCGTCTACCGCCACACAGATGAAATGAAGATGGCTCGTCAATGCTCCGCGGCAGGACCGCGTCTACCGCCACACAGATGAAATAAAGATGGCTCCGCGGCAGGACCGCGTCTACCGCCACACAGATGAAATGAAGATGGCTCGTCAATGCTCCGCGGCAGGACCGCATCTACCGCCACACAGATGCGTCAACGTCCTGCTATCTGGAGACCCGAGCACTTTGCTGTGAGAGGGAAGGAAGGAGGGGGGAAGTAAATAAAAGCTTTAAGAAAGGGCGGAGAGCACCAGACATCCGTGATTGTGGACAATCACGTTGACGCTTTTTACAGTCATAACTTTGTCTGTCACAGAGACGGACACAAGACCACCGAGAGCCATGGGTTCGTGCACAGATGAAGAATTCAAAGATAAATTACTATGGAACGTGAAAAGAGAGGTAAGTGTATTTTGTTTCACGCCTCTGTTGAGCTCTTGGTCTATAATGAATGAGGGTTGTATGGGGAAATGTCAGCAAATAAGGTTCAACATGTTATTTCTTGGTCAATTTCCGTGATGCATGATGATGTAGAATGATAATGTTGTGGATCCGTCGCGAGAGAGGAATTGATACACTATATTTCTGTTATTACTGTGTAGCCTACTCTAACCACCGGCTGGAATAATGCAACGCACGTTAGAAGTACATTTCCAAAATTTGAACACACTACATTACGTTTTTTCACGTTTTGTAGCCGCTTCCCTCGGTTTCCCTTTAAATGTTGACGCTTCAGTACTTTTAGTTTCCCCCAAGGGAGTATGATGTGTTAGAAAGAGCCATTGGAATGAAAACCTTCCTAACCGCTGGCTACAGGTGTTGCAGTGCCATATAGACAACAGCTCTATGATCTATCTACTGACGGGGCTGATTGCGCCATTGTGCAGTGAAGACTAATGTCCATGTCGATATTATTAAGTCAAACTGAAGATCCTCCGGCACGATATGTTGGTGCAGTTTACATTAGCGTATAATAGTAGTAATAGCCGTATCTTTCTCCAATGGTAAATTAATAGGAAGGAGTCCGTTGTTACAATCTAATACAGCAGTTTTTACAGCAGTTTAAAAAGGCTACCCATTTTCTTTCTGATTTGTTCATAACTATACAGTACAATAATTTGTTCATAACTATACAGTACAATAATTTGTTCATAACTATACAGTACAATAATTTCAGAAAATTAGAACTCCGCGATCACAATGTTAACACTTCACATTAAGTTACCTTATACCTGTGTAGCGACACTGTAGTTTCACAATAACAACAGGTGTTATGGGACTTTGCCTGAAGAAATCCCCCCCCCCCCCCAAATAATAGATTGAACTATATCGCTGGCCAGTAGAGCCTATTAATATGATTGTAAGAGGGTGTTAGTTGGAGGCCTTTAATAAAATGATTCTTAAATAACTATGTGGAACATAGCTTCTTCACTGCTATTAACAGATTTGACATAAAAGGATCTGAAAGCCTGTTTGATTTATTTTGTACGCTAATGATATCTCTTCCTGCTGTACATTAGGGGCGGCAAGTAGCCTAGTGGTTAGTTAGAGCGTTGGGCCAGTCACCGAAAAGTTGATGGATCAAATCCCCGAGCTGACAAGGTAAAAATCTGTCGTTCTGGCCCTTAACAAGGCAGTTAACCCACTGTTCCTCCGGAAGGCTGTCATTGTAAATAAGAATTAGTTCTGCCTAGTTAAATAAAGGTTAAACATTTGTTTTTTAAAGATTCTGAAATGCAGAAAGAAATAGGGTAGTTTGAGTTAACCAATAGCTTTTCACTGCAATAGTCATTTCATAGTGCTTAATAAATCCTCTTTGGGATAGGCGTGTCGCTTGCGACTCACCTCGACATCATCCGGTGAAATTGCAGTGTGCGAAATTCAAATTACAGAAATAGTCATATTTAACATTCATGAAAATACAAGTGTCATACATCAGTTAAAAGCTTAACTACTTGTTAATCCAGCCGCTGTGTCAGATTTCAAAAAGGCTTTACGGCGAAAGCACTCCATACGATTATCTGAGGACAGCGCACAGCACACAAAAGCATTAGAAACATTTTCCAACCAGGCAGATGCGCCACAAGTCAGAAATAGCGATATAATAAATGCCGTACATTTGAAGATCTTCTTCTGTTGGCACTCCAAAAGGTCCCAGCTACATCACAAATGGTCCTTTTGTTCGATAAAGTCCTTCTTTATATCCCCAAAAACTCAGTTAAGCTGGCGCGCTTCATTCAATAATGCACTTCATTCAATAATCCACCGGTTTCCCTCCTTCAAAATGAATCCCAAAAGTTACCAATAAACTTCTCCAAACAAGTCAAACAACGTTTATAATCAAACCTCAGGTGCCCTAATATGTAAATAAGCGATAAAATTTAAGACGTAGAATCCTTATTGTCATTACCGGAGATAAACTACAAAGTACGCGCATTCACCAGAACGCATAACAAACACTACAGCCAAAATGGGAGCCACTTAGAAAAACTACAAATTCTAGTTCATTTTTCCAAAAACAAGCCTGAATCTCTTTCTAAAGACTGTTGACATCTAGTGCAAGCCCTAGGAACTGCAATCTGGGAGGTTTTCCCTTCATATTAAAAATGACAGCCATAGGAATTAATGGTGGGCTGAATTTGTTTTTTTTCTAGATGGTTTGTCCTCAGGTTTTTGCCTGCCATATCAGTTCTGTTATACTCACAGACATTATTTGAACAGTTTTAGAAACTTTAGAGTGGTTTCTATCCAAATCTACCAATTATTTGCATGTCCTAGCTTCTGGGCCATTTACTTTGGGCACACTTGTCATCCAGACGTCTAAATACTGCCCCCTAGCCCAAAGAGGTTTTAATCATGTGGACAAGTATCCTGCTTCTATTTTGGATACATTGGGAGTCATGTTAGCAGTAACTGCATAAAGTTACTTTGAAACAAAGCTAAATAAAAACTAATTATTTTCTCAGTTCCACGCTGCGAGCAGTTACTGCCTTTTTGTTTGGGCAGAATAGGCATTTTATTTCCGAATACATTTGTAGTTTTGCATAAAATAAATGCCCGTAAACCATTACTATTGCATTCTATTTCATTTGATTGAAGTGTAATGAACACATCTGATTGTCCAGCTTTTAGGACACTATTTGTTGAACATGACAATTGGTAGGCTGACACATCAGCCAAACAGAGTTTTCTACTGTGTTTTGGGTCCCCTGCCATATAAAATGAGACTTGGCATAATGATAGAAATAATAGAACTATCATAACATCTGTGATGCTGAGAATAAAATAGGGCCAGAAGACTCTCTGGCTGTAGCTGAGGTGTGACATCACCGCTTCCCAACACAGACCAGGCAGTCAGACCAGGCGGTCAGACCAGGCGGTCAGACCAGGCGGTCAGACCAGGCGGTCAGACCAGGCGGTCTGACTCCAGGCAGTCAGACCAGGCAGTCAGACCAGGCAGTCAGACCAGGCAGTCAGACCAGGCAGTCAGACCAGGCAGTCAGGGAAAGACTAGGTGGTGTACCTGTGGGACAGAGACAGAGACCGACAGACAGACAGAAGTAGAGGCAGCAGCATGGAGCTCTGGGCTCTAGTCTTTGTAAATTGCCTCTGGTTATATTCACTGGTGTTTTTTAAAACAGCGAAGATGAATAGTTAATGTTTCCTGTTGATGTTAGTTTTCATAAAACCTAATTGCCTGCTGTGCACCAAAGACAAGCTTGTTTTGAGGAATTTGTTTCAATGTCTGGTAGTGATGCAGTCATATGAATGTCCTTAGGTGGTTTTATTGTAGGATGAAATGCACAGTTGTGGCCAGTTTCCCCCAGACACCTTTCCAAAGGAGGTACTCATTGAGCTTGCTTTTTAGCCTCGGACTAGACTTGACCTGCGTCCAGGAAAACCTTCACGTACAGTTCGTTTCATTGAGTTCATTTCTTGACACTGATGAAGACAACCTTTTGTGGAGGTCTCTCTTTCTGTGCAGCTTAGGCCTTCTACTGGCCAGACAGACTGGTCACGATCAGTCTGCCAATTTGGGAGACACCGATTGTCTCTGTGTCGCCTATTGCTATAGTCAGTGAGTGCATCCCAAATGGCACCCTATTCCCTATATAGGGCATTTGGAAAGTATTCAGACCCCTTCCCTTTTTCCACATTTTGTTACGTTACAGCCTTATTCTAAAATTGATTCAAAAAATAAATAAAATCCTCATCAATCTACACACAAAACACCATAATGACGAAGCAAAAACAGGTTTTAAGATTTTTTTTGTTGTGCGTTTCATATATATAAAAAGATACTGTATTTCCATAAGTATTCAGACCCTTTGCTATGAGACTCAAAATTGATCTCTGGTGCATCCTGTTTCCATTGATCATCCTTGATGTTTCTACAACTTGATTGGAGTCCACCTGTGGTAAATTCAATTGATTGGACATGATTTGGAAAGGCACACACCTGTCTATATAAGGTCCCACAGTTGATAGTACATGTCAGAGCAAGAACCAAGCCATGAGGTCGAAGGAATTGTTGAGGATTGTGTCAAGGCACAGATCTTTAACTCTACCTACATGTACATTTTACCTAAATTACCTCGACTAACCGGTGCCCCCTCACATTGACTCTGTACCGGTACCCCCTGTATATAGCCTCCACATTGACTCTGTACCGGTACCCCCTGTATATAGTCTCCACATTGACTCTGTACCGGTACCCCCTGTATATAGCCTCCACATTGACTCTGTACCGGTACCCCCTGTATATAGCCTCCACATTGACTCTGTACCGGTACCCCCCTGTATATAGCCTCCACATTGACTGTGTACCGGTACCCCCTGTATATAGTCTCCACATTGACTCTGTACAGGTACCCCCTGTATATAGCCTCCACATTGACTCTGTACTGGTACCCCCTGTATATAGCCTCCACATTGACTCTGTACCGGTACCCCCTGTATATAGCCTCCACATTGACTCTGTACCGTAACACCCTGTATATAGCCTCCACATTGACTCTGTACTGGTACCCCCTGTATATAGCCTCTACATTGACTCTGTACCGGTACCCCCTGTATATAGCCTCCACATTGACTCTGTACCAGTACCCCCTGTATATAGCCTCTACATTGACTCTGTACCATAACACCCTATATATAGTCTCCACATTTGTTATTTTACTGCTGCTCTTTAATTATTTGTTAATTTTATTTAATATTTTTTACTTTACACATTTTTTTCTAAACGGGATTGTTGGTTAAGGGCTTGTAAGTAAGCATTTCACTGTAAGGTCTACTACACCTGTTGTATTTGGTGCATGTGAGAAATACAATTTGATTTGTATTCACACCCCTTGACTTATCCAAATATTTTTGTTGTGTTACAGCCTACATTTTAAAATGAATTCAATTGAGATGTCACTGGCCTACCCACAATACCCCACAATACCTGAACCACTGATCTACAGTGACAGGCCCATTACTGTTGATAAGTTAGAGATGTCTGGCGTAAGCGGATTTCTGCCACCTGTAATGGTTTGTAGCTGATACATCACTAGATGGGCAATATATTGAAAGCTTTTAAATTAAAATGTATTGATCTCTTTGGGAAAAGCCCATGAAATGCTTCTAAGCTGTGAACAGAGTAAACAGAATCCCAGTTCCAAGACTTTTAAAAGATGTATCCTTCCTTTCTGCTAAAGGCTACTCTTGGATTAATCACTGATTTGTGGAAGTTATGTAGATTGAGTCCCAAATGGCACCCTAATCCCTATATAGTGCACTACTTTTGACCGGAGCCCAATGGGCCGTATGGGCCGTGGTGCACTGTGAGGAAATTGTGTCCCAAAATGGCACCCTATCTTCATCTCTGTCTCAGTCAGAGGTGGCATGACAGGTGTTAACGACCTCAGTACCACACACACACACACACACACACACACACGCGCACGCTCAATCGCCCAGCCATTCTGGCAGGAGAACAAGCATCTGTATCACTCCTGCTGCGTCCCAAATGGCACCTTATTTCCTAGAGCAGGGATGGGAAACATTTTTGTTTTTAGATTGGTAAATTAGTCTAGCGGCTAGCTATCTAATCTTGCAGTAGTCATGGTCAAATTACTGACCAGTAGAGCTCTGCTCCCCAACCCGATGGGCCCAGACGTTATACATCAGGTTAGGGCCGGGTAGGCCATGTTTCTTCATCAATAACTAGGGTACAGGTAGGCCATGTTTCTTCATCAATAACTAGGGTATAGGTAGGCCATGTTTCTTAATCAATAACTAGGGTACAGGTAGGCCATGTTTCTTCATCAATAACTAGGGTACAGGTAGGCCATGTTTCTTAATCAATAACTAGGGTACAGGTAGGGCCTGTTTCTTCATCAATAACTAGGGTACAGGTAGGGCCTGTTTCTTCATCAATAACTAGGGTACAGGTAGGCCCTGTTTCTTCATCAATAACTAGGGTACAGGTAGGCCATGTTTCTTCATCAATAACTAGGGTACAGGTAGGCCATGTTTCTTCATCAATAACTAGGGTACAGGTAGGGTCTGTTTCTTCATCAATAACTAGGGTACAGGTAGGGTCTGTTTCTTCATCAATAACTAGGGTACAGGTAGGGCCTGTTTCTTCATCAATAACTAGGGTACAGGTAGGGCTCTATGACTAAATTGATCAGTAACATTTTGAAGCTGAGCCATTTGCTCGTGCTCTGCTGGTGTCAGAAGTGCTTCAACCTTGTCAAATATAAAATAGTAGAGATTATATACACTGCTCAAAAAAATAAAGGGAACACTTAAACAACACAATGTAACTCCAAGTCAATCACACTTCTGTGAAATCAAACTGTCCACTTAGGAAGCAACACTGATTGACAATAAATTTCACATGCTGTTGTGCAAATGGAATAGACAACAGGTGGAAATTATAGGCAATTAGCAAGACACCCCCAATAAAGGAGTGGTTCTGCCGGTGGTGACCACAGACCACTTCTCAGTTCCTATGCTTCCTGGCTGATGTTTTGGTCACTTTTGAATGCTGGCGGTGCTTTCACTCTAGTGGTAGCATGAGACGGAGTCTACAACCCACACAAGTGGCTCAGGTAGTGCAGTTCATCCAGGATGGCACATCAATGCGAGCTGTGGCAAGAAGGTTTGCTGTGTCTGTCAGCGTAGTGTCCAGAGCATGGAGGCGCTACCAGGAGACAGGCCACTACATCAGGAGACATGGAGGAGGTCGTAGGAGGGCAACAACCCAGCAGCAGGACCGCTACCTCCGCCTTTGAGCAAGGAGGAGCACTGCCAGAGACCTGCAAAATGAACTCCAGCAGGCCACAAATGTGCATGTGTCTGCTCAAATGGTCAGAAACAGACTCCATGAGGGTGGTATTAGGGCCTGACGTCCACAGGTGGGGGTTGTGCTTACAGCCCAACACCGTGCAGGACGTTTGGCATTTGCCAGAGAACACCAAGATTGGCAAATTCGCCACTGGCGCCCTGTGCACTTCACAGATGAAAGCAGGTTCACACTGAGCACGTGACAGACGTGACAGAGTCTGGAGACAACGTGGAGAACGTTCTGCTGCCTGCAACATCCTCCAGCATGACCGGTTTGGCGGTGGGTCAGTCATGGTGTGGGGTGGCATTTCTTTGGGGTGCCGCACAGCCCTCCATGTGCTCGCCAGAGGTAGCCTGACTGCCATTAGGTACCGAGATGAGATCCTCAGACCCCTTGTGAGACCATATGCTGGTGCGGTTGGCCCTGGGTTCCTCCTAATGCAAGACAATGCTAGACCTCATGTGGCTGGAGTGTGTCAGCACTTCCTGCAAGAGGAAGGCATTGATGCTATGGACTGGCCCACCCGTTCCCCAGACCTGAATCCAATTGAGCACATCTGGGACATCATGTCTCGCTCCATCCACCAACGCCACGTTGCACCACAGACTGTCCAGGAGTTGGCGGATGCTTTAGTCCAGGTCTGGGAGGAGATCCCTCAGGAGACCATCCGCCACCTCATCAGGAGCATGCCCAGGCGTTGTAGGGAGGTCATACAGGCACGTGGAGGCCACACACACTATTGAGCCTCATTTTGACTTGTTTTAAGGACATTACATCAAAGTTGGATCAGCCTGTAGTGCGGTTTTCCACTTTAATTTTGAGTGTGACTCCAAATCCAGACCTCCATGGGTTGATAAATTGGATTTCCATTGATTATTTTTGTGTGATTTTGTTGTCAGCACATTCAACTATGTAAAGAAAAAAGTATTTAATAAGATTATTTATTTAATTCAGATCTAGGATGTGTTGTTTAAGTGTTCCCTTTATTTTTTTGAGCAGTATATATATTTTTAATGATGTTCCTTGAGTTTTGTCTGAATTTGTAATGAAAAGTAGCTAAGTAGCTAACAGCTAGCTGCTCTCATGTTTCTTAATTAAGCATGGCAGCCCAAGCAGAGCCGTTGCTATGGATACTCAGTCAGAGTGCCATGAGCAGAGCGCATGCAGAGCGAGCAGGGAGGGAGTGAGTGACCGACAGAGAGGTGCACCTAATGGATTTACTAACAGAGGAAAGAATTTCCAATTTCGGGCCTTAAATTTGACAGAAGCAATCGGGTTAGTCACTCAGATATCATATTAAAAACTGCAAACATTTCTCTCCACCCTATGTCAAAATGTGTAGAATTGCATTAAATTAGATGTAAAACTGCCACATTTTCTCTACACCCAATGGCAAAATGTAGAATTGCAGGAATTAATTCAGAAACTTTAGGGACCGCTAAGTTGTTTTGCAAAAAATGTCACTCAAGAGCCGTTGCTATGGATACTCAGTCAGAGTGCCATGAGCAGAGCGCATGCAGAGCGAGCAGGGAGGGAGTGAGTGACGGGACTCCAAGTGACCTCTGTTCTTATGTTTCATTTTTTGCGTCTTTTACTAAAGGTTTTGTACACCAGCTTCAAACAGCTGAAAATACAATATTTTGGGTTATGGAAAATATATTTCACAGTCGTTTAGATGGTATAATGATTCTCTACACTGTGCTGAAACTGAAATTAGACAAACTATTAGAATTTTAGCAATCAGAAAATGTAACAAGGTTTATGCCAAATACACCCTCAATTCGAGGTGATGGTGATAACGATGAGGATTGCTTTGATGGTAATGATGATGGTGGTGATGGTAATGATGATGGTGGTGATGGTGGTGGTGGTGGTGGTGATGATGATGGTGGTGATGGTAATGATGATGGTGGTGATGGTAATGGTGGTGATGGTAATGATGATGGTGGTGATGGTAATGGTGGTGATGGTAATGATGCTGATGGTGGTGATGGTAATGATGCTGATGGTGGTGATGGTAATGGTGGTGATGGTAATGATGATGATGGTGGTGGTGGTGGTGGTGGTGGTAATGATGATGGTGGTGATGGTGGTGGTGGTGGTAATGATGATGGTGGTGATGGTGGTGGTGGTGGTGGTGATGATGATTCTGGTGATGATAATGATGCTGACGGTGGTGATGGTAATGGTGGTGGTGGTGGTGGTGGTGGTGGTGATGATGATTCTGGTGATGATAATGATGCTGACGGTGGTGATGGTAATGGTGGTGGTGGTGGGTGGTGATGATGATGATGATTGTGGTGATGATAATGATGCTGACGGTGGTGATGGTAATGGTGGTGATGGTAATGACGATGGTGTTCTGTCTTTGGCATCATTAAACTGAAGACATGTTTATCAAATAACTCTCTGTAATTATTATTATGCGATTAAACTGATTAATCGTGTAACTGTAATTAACTAGGAGGTCGGGGCACCAAGCAAAATATTCAGATTACAAAGTTATAATTTTCCTAATATAACTTTCAGATATTATAATATCTGACCTATCAGTCTCCTGATTAATGACGTATTAGTATTTACCTCACGCCAGTCTCATTCCAAACGTTGGAAATTGTTGGTTATCTGCACGAACCCAGTCTTCACTATGAGTCATCCATACATCAATTGTCTTAAAATCATTTATTTACTAACTAAGTAATTCACAGAAATCCAAAACAAACAGATATGGTTACAAGGAAATGATAGGAGAATGTGCCCTAGTGGGCTAAACCGGCATGGCGGCTTGTTAGACAGCAGGGGAGTGGGGTCAGCGGAGAAGACACTACAGAGTTGATAAATATTAACAATTGGAATGCTAATCCTTTGTACATGAACGCTCACTCATTCGGGAACAATTGCAATCAATATATATATATTTATGCTCAGTGTGTCGTCGGGATCTTTGTTGGAGAGTTTTGTTCTGTTGGAGAGTCTGTCCGCCCTCTCTCTCTCTCTGTCGTGGTTAGAATGGGTAGTTCAGACTGACATTCATTAATGTCGTTATAGAATAGATGTTTTCGGCGGTTGTCGGTCTTCGCGTTCAATGATACCGAATTCCTAGCTGCAGACTAGTAATTAACATCAAATACTTGTTATTATTCTGTCGGTATCAATAGTCTAAGAGTTTAACCACGTGGTATGGTTAAAGTTCAGAACGAGGAATGCATGGTCAAACCTTGGCCCTCTCGTTCTCGAGGTAAGCTGGTCTGGTGATAGAAACCCTGGGTGGGGGTTATATTCGGAATACAGAAAAAGGCTGTCTCATGACGCCAGGTCCTGTCTGTGTCCCTGGTGGCGTGCCAAGGACTTAGTTAAGACTCCAAAGGGAATTTGAGTTTCCTTCATTAAACAGTCCAAAATCACATTTACACAATTTCACAAACAGTTCCATCCTTATTGATTCATTTTATACAACCATTAGATATAAGTCTCACAACTGAGGCTATTATATAAACAGAGCCATGGTAATGTGGCCGTATTGTCTCTCATGAGTTTCACAAAATTGTACCAAACGGACCAGTTAATAGCTGGATTCTTCACAGATCTTTTATACCTTCTCCAGAACATAAATGTTGTTCGGTTCTCCAGTCCTGTGAGGTGGAAGAATTCCTTTGTCTCTCCATGAAAACACCCTGTCTTTATACTGTGGCCATGAGGCGGGACATTTTCTTAGGAATTTACGACCCCTTCTGACCACAGCAGCCTGGGTGTAGGAGACAGAGGGAGATGGTGCAGAAGTAGGGGCATGGTGCAGGGGGAGGGGGTCAACTGTGCTCGCTGTACCCAAAGAGGGCAACGTCATGTCAGTGGTGGTGGTAATGATGATGGTGGTGGTGGTGGTGATGGTGGTGGTAATGATGATGGTGGTTATGATGATGATAGCGGTGGTGGTAATGATGGTGATGGTGGTGATGATGATGATTGTGGTGGTAATGATGATGATGGTGGTTATGATGATGATGGTGGTGATGGTGGTGATGGTGGTGGTGGTGGTGGTGGTGATGGTGGTGGTAATGATGATGGTGGTTATGATGATGATAGCGGTGGTGGTAATGA